>NC_034196.2:4838268-4935768 GCF_002021735.2 Oncorhynchus kisutch
GATGCCAGAAGCGTTGAAACACCCAAACAGAGTTCTGATGTGACGTGACCTTTCTTTACAAAGCCAGCCAACTTCATCCTCCTGTTCTGTGGTTTAGCTGGGGGGAGGTATGTGGGTTTATAAAGGCGTATTGATTTCTCAACTTCTTTCTGTCTATTTCCACCTCAGGCTAAACAGGTATACAGAACCACTCAGAACATGTAGAGTGGTAGATACACCCAGTGGTAGCAGCATTTAGAAGGCAGGGAAACCATGAAGGGATCTCATAGTGTATTTGTATATATTAAGGATTCCCATTTTCCTGGGGTCCAAACACATTAAGGCACACATCAGATAACATTATTACACCACTACATACAGTGGGGTAAAAAAGTATTTAGTCAGCCACCAATTGTGCAAGTTCTGCCACACTGTTACTGGTGTTTTGGCCCATTCCTCCATGCAGATCTCCTCTAGAGCAGTGATGTTTTGGGGCTGTTGCTGGGCAACACGGACTTTCAACTCCCTCCAACGATTTTCTATGGGGTTGAGATCTGGGGACTGGCTAGGCCACTCCAGGACCTTGAAATGCTTCTTACGAAGCCCCTCCTTCGTTGCCCGGGCGGTGTGTTTGGGATCATTTTCATGCTGAAACACCCAGCCACGTTTCATCTTCAATGCCCTTGCTGATGGAAGGAGGTTTTCACTCAAAATCTCCCGATACATGGCCCCATTCATTCTTTCCTTTACCCGGATCAATCGTCCTGGTCCCTTTGCAGAAAAACAGCCCCAAAGCATGATGTTTCCACCCCCATGCTTCACAGTAGGTATGGTGTTCTTTGGATGCAACTCAGCATTCTTTGTCCTCCAAACACGACGAGTTGAGTTTTTACCAAAAAGTAATATTTTGGTTTCATCTGACCATATGACATTCTCCCAATCTTCTTCTGGATCATCCAAATGCTCTCTAGCAAACTTCAGATGGGCCTGGACATGTACTGGCTTAAGCAGGGGGACACGCCTGGCACTGCAGGATTTGAGTCCCTGGCGGCGTAGTGTGTTACTGATGGTAGGCTTTGTTACTTTGGTCCCAGCTCTCTGCAGGTCATTCACTAGGTCCCCCCGTGTGGTTCTGGGATTTTTGCTCACCGTTCTTGTGATCATTTTGACCCCATGGGGTTGAGATCTTGCGTGGAGCCCCAGATCGAGGGAGATTATCAGTGGTCTTGTATGTCTTCCATTTCCTAATAATTGCTCTCACAGTTGATTTCTTCACACCAAGCTGCTTACCTACTGCAGATTCAGTCTTCCCAGCCTGGTGCAGGTCTACAATTTTGTTTCTGGTGTCCTTTGACAGCTCTTTGGTCTTGGCCATAGTGGAGTTTGGAGTGTGACTGTTTGAGGTTGTGGACAGGTGTCTTTTACAAGTTCAAACAGGTGCCATTAATACAGGTAATGAGTGGAGGACAGAGGAGACTCTTACAGGTCTGTGAGAGCCAGAAATCTTGCTTGTTTGTAGGTGACCAATTACTTATTTTCCACCATCATTTGCAAATAAACTCATAAAAAATCCTACAATGTGATTTTCTGTAATTTTTTTCTTCTCATTTTGTCTGTCATAGTTGAAGTGTACCTATGATAAATTACAGGCCTCATCTTTTTAAGTGGGAGAACTTGCACAATTGGTGGCTGACTAAATACTTTTTTGCCCCACTGTATCTACAGTACCAAATGTATAATACCACCATACAACAATATTACAATGTATGTGTATGTACAGTGCATGTGTGTCTGTTCCTGTGTGTGTGTGTGTATCTCTTCACAGTACCCGCTGTTCCATAAGGTATATTTTTATCAGTTTTCTAAAATCTGATTCTACTACTTGCATCAGACACCTGATGTGGAATAGAGTTCCATGAAATCATGGCTCTATGTAGTACTGTGTGCCTACCTTAGTCTCTTCTTGACTTGGGGATTGTGAAGGGACCTCTGGTGGCATGTCTTGTGGGGTATGTATGGGTGTCTGAGCTGTGTGCTAGTAGTTTAAACAGACAGCTCGGTGCATTCAGCATGTCAACACTTCTTACAAAAACAAGTAGTGATGAAGTCAATCTCTCCTCCACTTTGAGCCATAAGAGATGTACATGCAAATCATTGATGTTAGCTCTCTGTGTACATTTAAGGGCCAGACATGCTGCCCTGTTCTGAGCTAATTGTAATTTTCCGAGGTTCCTCTTTGTGGCACCTGACCACACGGCTGAACAGCAGTCCAGGTGCAACAAAACTAGAGCCTGTAGGACCTGCTTGTTGATAACGTTGTTAAGAAGGCAGAGCTGCGCTTTGTTATGGACAGACTTCTCCCCATCTTAGCTACTGTTGTATCAACATGTGTTGACTGTGACAGTTTTACAATCCAGAGTTACTCCAAGCAGTTTAGTCACCTAAACTTGCTCAATTTCCACATTAATTATTGCACGATTTAGTTGAGGCTTAGGGTTTAATTAAGGATTTTGTCCCAAATACAATGTTTTTAGTTTTTTAAATATTTAGGACTAACTTATTCCTTGCCACCCATTCTGAAACTAACAGCAGCTCTTTGTTAAGTGTTGCAGTGATTTCACTCACTGCAGTAGCTGACGTGTCTAGTGTTGAGTCATCAGCACACTGTACATAGACACACTGGCCTTTCAGGAAGTATTCATACCCCTTGACCTTTTTCCAACCTTTGTTGTGTTACAGCCTGAATTTAAAATGGATGAAATAGATTTTTCCTCACTGGAATACCCACAATACTCGATAATGTCAAAGTGGAATGATGCTTTTCAACATTTTTACAGCTGAATTAAACATGAAAAGCAGAGATGTTTTGAGTCAAGTATTCAACCCCTTTGTTTTTGCAAGCCTAAATAAGTTCAGGAGTAAACGTTTGCTTAACAAATCACATAATAAGTTGCATGGGCTCACTCTGTGTGCAATAATAGTGTTTAACATGATTTTTGAATGACTACCTCTTCCCTGTTCCCCACACTTACAAGTATCTACAAAATAACGTCACTCGGGCGAGCAGTGAATTTCAAAGACAGATTCAACCACAAAGACCAGGGAGGTTTTCCAATGCCTCGCAAAGGAGAGCAACTATTGGTAGAGTTTTTTTTTTTTTAAAGCAGACAATGAATATTCCTTTGAGCATGGTGAAGTTATTAATTACACTTTGGATGGTGAATTAATACACCCAGTCACTACAAAGATACAGACATCCTTCCTAACTCAGTTGCCGAGAGGAAGGAAACGGCTCAGGGATTTCACCATTAGGGCCAATGGTGATTTTAAAACAGTTACAGAGTTTACTGGCTCTAGGAGACAACGAAGGATGGATCAACAACAAGTGTGAAAAGAAGGAAGCCTGTATAGAATACAAATATTCCAAACATGCATCCTGTTTGCAACAAGGCACTAACGTAATAATGCAAAAAATGTGGCAAAGCAATTAACTTTTTGTCCTGAATACAAAGTGTTATGTTTGGGGCAAATCCAATACAACACATTACTGAGTACAACTCTCTGTATATTTAAGTATAGTGGTCGCTGCATCATGTTAGGGGTATGCTTGTATAGTTATGGGCTGGGCAGTTTTTCAGGTAAAAACAATGACGGAATAGAGCTAAGCACAGGCAAAATCCTAGAGGAAAACCTGGTTCAGTCTGCTTTCCACCAGACACTGGGAGATTAATTCACCTTTCAGCAGGACAACAACCAGAAACACAAGGCCAAATCTACACTGGAGTTGCTTACCAAGAAGACAGTGAATGTTCCTGAGTGGCCGAGTTACAGTTTGGACTTAAATTGCCTTGAAATACTGCACAATTCAGGTGTGGAAAGCTCTTAGAGACTTACTCAGAAAGACAGCCGTAGACAAAGGTGATTCTAACATGCATTGGCTGAGGGGGTTGAATAGTTATATAGTCAAGATATATTTGTGTTTTATATTCTTTTTACACTTATTTGTACACTTTGATATTATAGAGTACATTTTGTGTACATCGTTGACAGAAATGTTGATTAATTTTATCCCACTTTGTAACACAACAAAATGTGAAACATTTCAAGGGGTGTGAATACTTTCTGAAGGTACTGAGTATACAAAACATTAGGAACACCTTTCTAACGCTGAGTAGCACCTACCAGTTTTGCCCTCAGAACAGACTCAATTTCTCTGGCAAGGTGTCAAAAGTGTTCCACAGGGATGCTGGCCCATGTGAACTCCAACGCTTCCCACAGTTGAGACAAGCTGGCTGGATGTCCTTGGGTGGTGGACCATTCTTAATACACACAGGAAACTGTTGAGCTTGAAAAACCCAGCAGCGTTGCAGTTCTTGACACAAACCGGTGCGCCTGGCACCTACTGCTCAAAGGCTCTTAAATCTTGCCCATTCACCCTCTGATTGGCACACATGCACAATTCATGTCTCAATTGTTTCAAGGCTTAAACTTCCTTCTTTAACCTGTCGCCTCCCCTACATCTACACTGATTGAAGTGGATTTATCGAGGCTGTATCACAACCGGCCGTGATTGGGAGTCCCATAATAAAGTGGTATCAAAAGGGATCAGAGCTTTTTCACCTGGTCAGTCTATGTCATGGACTTCTTAATGGTTTGGACACTCAGTGTACAGTACTGCTAGAATATTCCACAGCACCAGAGAGAAAGTAGCCAATGAGAACACACACATACACACACACACATAAGTACTGCACGCACACGCATGCATGGCAAGCTTACACACACCGTCCGACACACACATACCTGTTGCATAATTATCACAGTTTCAGACCCTGAGAGGTCACTACAGGACCATTACCACAGGTTTCCCCTGAGGAGAAAGAGGCTATGTGCCTCTCTGAATGTTTCATTCTGCACACTCCTCCCTCTGTAACGACTGATAAATAAAGCCAGAGGGCTCGCAGAATGGGATGCTTCTTTTGTTCCTTTATTTTGTATGGAAAAGGCCATCTCATTTTCTCCTTTGATATTTTCCTAGTGAACTGTGAGGTTAGAAGACAGCTAGTCCATCTGTAGATGCTATACAGACTATTAGTAACACTTACTAACCCTAGCCCTAAACTTAACCCTTACCCTAACCGTTAAGCATTATTCTAAACATAACCCTAACCTTAGCAAGCAGTGGCTTATCAACAGATAGTTTGCTGATTAGTATAACCATCAGTGGAACATTCCCGGATGGACTATCTGAAATATCCAAATAAAGTGTGACCGCTCTTTCCTGAGATAGCTACAACTCTACGTTACGATCAAAATAAAAATCAATTGCTATTTGTCTCATGCTCCGTAAACAACTGGTGTAGACAAACATTGAAATGCTTACTTGTTGGCCCTTCCCAACATTGCAAAGAGAAAAAAAGACCAGATAATAGAACGTTAAAACACGAGGAATAAATACACAATGAGTAACGGCAACTTGGCTGTATACGTGGGGTACCAGCACCGTGTCGATGTGCAAGGGTACGAGGCAATTGAGGTAGATATGTTGTGTACATAGGTAGGCATAAAGTGACTAGGCAACAGGGTAGATAATAAACAGTAACAGCAGTGTATGCGATGAGTCCAAATAGTTAAAGTCGCTGCATGGTCAATACGTCGTCTGCATTGCCCGTGCAGCATTTATGATGATACGGCCTACGCAGAACTCAAGGCATTCATACGTCTAGCACTTCGTCGACCAACGCAACGCTGTTGTGAAGGAAGTTGTAAAGGAAGTGAGTTTGTGTTGATACAGGACATCCCGCTCTCATCTGCCGTCAAACCAATCATGTCAATGTGGAGCTAGGTATACGTTGCCATCCACATGTTGCCACATTGCTTCTACACCGTGCTTCTACACCCGCATTGCTTGCTGTTTGGGGTTTTAGTCTGGGTTTCTGTACAGCACTTTGAGATATCAGCTGATTTAAGCAGGGCTATATAAATACGTTAAATTTGAGAGCCACACATCGATGCGGTACAGAGCTCGATTTGGCCTCTAAATGCATCCAGAGGGTCCGTCTTTACGTCACACCCTCCATACGAGTCCTCCGACCACATTTTCAGATCAAGGATAAATTGGTTAGTGCAAAAGGGTCAATGCAGATAGTCCGGTTAGATATTGAATAATGATACAGCTTCTACCCCCCACCCCCCACGCCATAATACTGCTAAATAGTTAAATAGTTCATTATAATTCAACAGTATCACCATGGGTGCCATGGAATTTGTGCTGAGGGGAAAACACTTGCTAGGCCTATACAGTGCGAAAAATATATATATATATATATATATGTAAAAATGTAATTCAATATCAATATGAATTTTTCATAATTCAACAAGGGTATTTTTATTTTATTGTCCTTGAGACCTGACTTGGAGTTGGGCTTGTCTCCTGATGAAATAGTTTTGGTTAATGCCGCCGCCTAGTGGTCAAATAGTAACATCACACATCGACCCATTTAATGCTGAGGACCAATGAAAACGCCGTACGTTTTCTTAGCGCGGGAAAGAATGATGTCGACAACTACATAGGTAAACTACAGGGAAAAGACGAAGACACACACCCCACGGAAGCCAGTTTTGAGACGTCGTTTTCGCATACTTTGTCATTTCATCTTGGATAATATCCTTCGAGGTGCTATGGCTACACAACGGAGTCCTGAAATATGTTGGAATGTCCCGGATGTAACGTTGTCAACGCCAAAGGGGAAGGACTTCTCTACAGCTAAAGGGGCTCATAAAAGGTACGAAAATAGTGTTCCACAAAGTCCCAAATCTTGTTAACTGGACAGGGTCATATCTACCTTTTTTTATAGCGTGGGGTGACACTATTGTAATTGCTCCACATTCAAGGTACTTTTCTATCACAGTGTCGTAGTTAGCGTCTATTCAGTTGTTCGCTGAAAGGTGGTGATGCTTCATCTTTGCCGCTAGGTGGCGGTAGTGTAGCGTTATTGAATGTTACACGTTTGAAAACTCTATACAACGTACAAGGCAGGCAGATTACTTTTTTTTTTAAGATGCTCAAGTACATCTAGAGTAATAAACCAATATATTTAATGGTGCCACACAATGGACTTTTCCACAAGCTAACTGCACTTCCATCAAGGTACAAACTACCTGGCAGAGAGTACTAGTTTCATTTTCATTAATCAATTAAGTTTGTGGCAAAGCAAATTCCATAGTGTGGCACCATTTCAACATCTAGGTTGAATAATCTAGGTTTATTTCACATTTATCATACCATTCCCTCTTGAACACAACTTGATATAACTTTGTGACAGGATCTTGAACGTAATCTTACCTACCTTATCTTTAGGTCTAGATCGGCAGGGTTTTCCCTAGTGGTTAGAGCGTTGGACTAGTAACCGGAAGGTTGTGAGTTCAAACCCCTGAGCTGACAAGGTACAAATCTGTCATTCTGCCCCTGAACAGGCAGTTAACCCACTGTTCCCAGGCTGTCATTGAAAATAAGAATGTGTTCTTAACTGACTTGCCTGGTTAAATAAAGGTAAAATTTAAAAAATCCCTGATAACCTGGCCAGACTCTTATACACACTGAGATGTGGCATGTGATACTATTCCATCTAGGTTATAGATCAGTGATTTCATTGAATAGGAAATATTCTACTTGTTTTCTTTTTCCTCCCCTTAGGACCCCATACTCGGGACACACAAAAGTCCGTTCCAGCTTCAAATCACCTGTAAGCCTTCTGATGTGGAATTGCTTTTGCATATCACACACACACACCACAACATGTTTTGGCATCATCATAGTCATTGTCTTTCCCCAGGTCCAGACCTCCAGTACTGGCCCTGCCAAGCCTGAAGAAGAGATAGAGGAACTGAAGAGGAGACGGGCAGAGTTAGACTCTGAGATTACACTGTTGGAGAAAGAGTGTGTACAATGGGAAATAGAGTTGAATAGTAGAGCAGTTTAAATACTGAATGGAGTGAAAATCTTTTACTTGTTCATTAGGTTGTGTGCGTGCGTGCGTGTGTGTGTGTGTACTTGTTCATTAGGTTGTGCGTGTGTGTGTGTGTGTGTACTTGTTCATTAGGTTGTGTGTGTGCGTGTGTGTGTGTGTGTACTTGTTCATTAGGTTGTGTGTGTGTGTGTACTTGTTCATTAGGTTGTGTGTGTGTGTGTGTGTGTGTGTGTGTGTGTGTGTGTGTGTGTTATCTGATAGTGTTGTCCAATATATGCAATAACATTAACACTTGGGTTTCTATACTGTTATCAGTTCACAAACAACACATTGGCGGTATAAGAGGAAACCATGTCTGTTGAGAGACTAACCAATTCATGTGGATTTCTACAGTGGGATCAGAGTTGATGAGTTGGAGCAGCACATCGACTTGCTACATGAGTACAACGACATCAAAGACATCGGACAGTCACTCGTAGGCAGGATAGGTGAGGCCTACACACACACACACACGGGCGTACACACACACACAGGTGTACACAGTATACAAACACACACACACATTGTCACATTCACTAACTACTCTGCCACAATCTAATCAGCTTTGGTGGTAGTAAAATGTTTCTCTTCCATTCAGTAGAATAGCCATAGTGAAGGACATCTCACGGACTGACCATAATATCATTTCAACTCTGCTACTTTAGTTATTCAAATCATTTCAACTCCATTCTACTTTTCTGAAAGCTCCATTGGTTACATTAAGTCAGGCAAGCACAGATCGTGTTGGAAATGATTTCAAACTGTTTTGTGTGTGTGTGTGTGTGTTGCAGCAGCCCTGAGAGGAGTGACCACACGAGACCTGTACGGCCAATTTGGGCTTGAGCTGGATGACTGAGGGAGAGCGAGTGGGTGCCCATCCTATGCTCTGCCCCCTCCAGAACAAGAAGGGGGGGGGGGGATAAGTTGCGTTCTTCAACAGTCTTTTCTTTGGTGGGTGTTTGGCGCGGTATGGCCTAATCTATATCGGTATAACCATGTGTGTAGGCAGCACACCGTACACAATTGCCCTCTGGGCCAACAACAAAAGTGGAAATTCAGAACAGTACAGAGTCTAGAATTAATTGTTGCACATCGTTCTCTTCTACTAACCCCCCCCCCCCCCCTCTGTTTTATGGGTCTTGAGTGTTGACAAAGAACTAAGAGGACAGATGAATCTTACCTTCAAAACGGAATCTACTTGCTCTCCTACATTGCACTCTTATAAGAGAGTAATGCATTTATTTCCATTAAGTATAGTGATGGTGCATACTCTGCTTCAGAAGGGAAAACTGACTTTCAAACTAACATCTGCTCTATTTCCAAATGTAGTGCTGGTTTATTAGTAAAACAAATGTTTTACTTCATAAATGTATTATATTTGCAAATTAAGTTCTGGCAAGTTCCAATAAAATAACTATTTGTGCAGTATGTTTTGTTTTTGACTGCATGTTCAGAGATAAAGTGAATTGTCCCGCCAGGGTCTTCAGAGGTTTTTGTTGGGCTTGTTTATTGGAGGAGAACGTTCTGTTGAAGATCACTGAGGAGAATGATTGTCACTGATTGATTTAAAAAAATAAGAGGTGCCTTGTCATAATCTATGTGGAAACCACTAATATTTTGTCTTGAGCTGAAAGTGTCTGTAAGAAGTGCTACCGCACTGCCCAGATGATCCAATGATTAGTGAGGTAGGCTTTGTGTGTTTTATCTCCTCTTTAGCATGAGTCAATGAGCATACCCAGTGGACGCAAGCTAGTTGTTTCAACTTCATTTTTCAACGTGTCATGGAAAGTACATTGGATTTGCAAAAAGTCATCAATGTAAACTTGTTTTGAGGGTGAAATTTAGGCCATAGAGTTGTCATCATGGTAACCCATTTTCAACACAGACAAACCTTGTATGAAATATATTCAATTTGTGCCTTTGAAACATCAGATCTTCAACGTTCTATCCACTATCGGAAAAAACAAAAGGATAGGCAGCACCTCCTACTGGAGAATTGATCTATCTACAGCTACCCATTTGGTCTTTACTTTCCCGAGATAATCCATCCACCTGGCAGGTGTGGCATATCAAGAAGCTGATTAACAGCATGATTATTACACAGGTGCACCTTGTGCTGTGGACAATAAAAGGCCACTCTAAAATGTGCAGATTTGTCACACACAGCAATGCCATACATTTGGAGATTTGGCAGTATGGATGAATGCCGGTTTCAATTGTACCGGGCAGATGACAGACAGCGGGTATGGCGTCATGTGGGTGGCGGTGAGGTTATGGTATGGGTAGTAGGCATAAACTACGGCCAATGTACCGGGCAGATCACAGACAGCGGGTATGGCGTCATGTGGGTGAGCAGCTTGGTGGCGGTGAGGTTATGGTATGGGTAGTAGGCATAAACTACGGCCAATGAACACATCTCCAACTAAATTTCAAGTTAAAGAATGGGATTAAGCCAGTGGCTCAGATCTATCCGAGCCTTAGATACATGTCCTTTAAATGTTGATTGTTGGTTGAGTTGTCAACCTAACACAATTCTACGTGCCTTTTGTAAATAGCCTATCTTACAAACTAATGTCAAAGTTTTTATTCAACCTTAAAATGAGTAACACAATCCATGGTAACATGTTGAGGTGACTGTAACTATACAAGTCTTATGTAATCATAGAACGTGTGTATGTTCAAGATAGCAAAGGTTTCTGGTCTGTGGAGATCTTCACATATATACATATCTGTGCAGAACCTCGAACAGCATTGATCACTTACACAATGATAAAAATAAAAAATGTAACCTCAACTGCAATACAGGTCATGTGGTTGTGCTATTAGTTGAAGCACAGTGATAACATATTAAGGTGTTGTATGAATACAACATATCTGACATTGTATTCCCATTTAAACTTTATTGTGCTTTTTTGAGTGGGTGAGTAAAGGTTGAAATTCCATGAATCAACGTCTCAACCACAAATGACCCGAATTTCCATGTTGAATTGATGTGGTGTGTCCAGTGGTTTCCTCTGACTATAGCCTACCGAACTGGCCAACTGTTTATTCACACTTCCTGCTTTAGAAAGAGCCTGCAAAATAGCAAGCAACCGCAAGGCACGCTCAAATAAAAAAAAGGGCTTTCTGTAAATGATCAAGTATTTTCCTGTGATAATTTTCGCAGCCTAAAAACAATTCTCTGCACAGTGCCTCACTGACTATATTGCCATAGAAGAATGTGGTTATGGTGTGAAACGAATGCCTTATTGAACCCTGCACCTACCTCGGTCCATGTCCGAGCATCCGAACAGTACCAGTGCTGCGCTCTAGTGGAGGCCTGGGTTTATTATGGGCAGACTAGAACTACCGTTATGCGCAGGTCTGGTACAGTGAGCGGCTCCCACGATATGACTGTATACGGTGATCTACCCTACCCTACGATTTGATGCTGTGAGGGTTTTACGTGCGTCTCATAGACCCGCATCAGGCCTATGTCACTACCGGGTGGAAACGGTCGTGCACCCACTCGTCTACAGGGCCGCATTTCCTTGACAGAATTTCTGAGACAAGCTCCACCTCTATCGGAGTCAATTATAAACTATGGGCGCTGTGATTCGTCGTAGGTCATGCCACTCATCGTTTACACATAACAGTGTCTACGAAGGGGGCGGGCTCAACTAAGAAAATTATAGTCATTTGAATTACTGTAGCGAGAGAGCTCATGGCTACAATGAAGCTGAAAAAAAATGATACTGACGATATGAATTAGCTGATGATTTAGATGGGGGAAAAGTCGAACCAAGGAGGCAGGCGAATTTGATATAATCCTACAGGAGGAAGGGCAGTTCGCTGAAACCCTGGTGTGTGTGCTGTGTGTGTGTGTTGGGTGTGTGTGTGTTCCAACGCACAAGTAAAAGCCAGAGAGCGGTGGAAGGCTTTGCTAAGCCGATCAAGGCGGAATTGTAGACTACAAAACGGGTTCCACGTCCGGTGTAATACGCACATTATTGTGATTGTGGGGGACGTGAAACAAGGTATGTCAAAGAAGAACACGCACACCACTTGTCATTTCTATTTCCCTCAATGGTCTGGTTTCCGGCTCCATGATTATTTAGTAGCCTAGTGAGGTCCGAATAGCGTAGGCTTCACCAACTGTCCTTTAACAACCTTGCCAGTGTATGGAAGCCTGTGTTTGAATGGACCAGGTTCGAATCTGTTGGACGATTCTATTCCGTTATGTAGAATACCCTAATATTATATATTGTCAGTGCCAAGAGAGCGTGTGGCCGAAAATCGGGCAGCGTTGACACACTAAATTGAGAGGCTACAGAATAGCCACCACCACTTTCATGCTGGTGTGTATTTCGTTGCGCACTATAGCGACACATGCAACCTTGCTGATGTTGCTATCACCTTATCATAAATCGATCGACACCATGGACGTTCGATCGGATGTACATGATTGAAACCTTTTAGAGATGTAACGGTCTCGTTTATATTTGGTCGAATCGCGCACATGGAAATAGCTGCTGGTGTTGGTCGAGTCTTTTTTAATTTCCCATCAGCAGTGAGCCTGCCTCTCTCTCTCTCTCCCTACTACCGCAGTACTGCTGCTGTGATGCTACTGTACGCGCGTTTAAATTTCCGGGATGTATGCTATAGCTATAGACCATCTATAGATGCGCATGTTGCCAAACATTCTCATTTTCCAAGCCCCTGCGTATGTTGTGATGTTGAATGATGATTTATAGCCTAAATAGTCATATTATTTAATCGCAGCGATGTTTAATCCTCTTCTGTGGGCCATAGCCTAGGCTACATTCTAAATGTATGTAGCCTATTGCCATGCTGGCCAGATGGTGTTATATCCGCTGATGATGAGCACTTTGACGCAAGCGATAATTTGTTATCATAATCATGCTCCCGCCTCCTAACAGAAAATATTAGAAATAAGAATCATGTGTTCTTGTTGACACCGATGCATAGATAGTCGCGTCAGATAAAGGTTCCTATCTCATTAACAAAAGGCACTGGCCATATCAGGTAGCATTGAGATGGACCAACGTCAACAAATTATTGTTACCGCCGATGTCCTCTGCCCTCTGGCTCTGTGCGGGTTCTGATCTGTATGTCCAACAGTAAATAATACATTTTTTATGTCATCTGTGAGCCCAAGCCTGTGCTGTAAGTGGACAAATAAAATTGTAACAAACAACATTTCTCACCTGTAGCCTACTGCATAGCCTACTGCATAGCCTACTGCATAGCCTACTGCATACTGACATGGCACTAATGGCTCATAGCCAGTTTTATAATTCTGTGATACCAAAATATGTCATAGGCAGAGACACCTTTTGGCTTTGTTTTTCCATCAATATGGCGCTGGCCTGGTACCTGGCCTGGAGAGCCCTTGTGGTCAGGACATTCCCAAACTGGACCTTGCAAAAACTAATCAAAATCACGTTTTATTGGTCACATGCTCTGAATACAACAGGTGAAGTGCTTTACTTATGAGCGCATTCCCATCAGTGCAGAGTTTTTAAAATGTAAGACAAATATTTCAATAAAACAAGGAAATGGTAACACAATGAAAACAATAACAAGGCTGTATACAAGGAGTACCAGTACCAAGTCAATGTGCAGGGGTACGAGGTAGTTGAGGTAATACAGTATGTACACGTAAGTAGGTGTAAAAGTGACTAGGCAATCAGGATATATAGTAAACAGAGTAGCAGCAGCCTGTGTCTATATGTGAGTGTGTGTGTCGTGTCAATATGCATGTGTGTGTTTTGTGTGTATGTAGTGTGTGTGTGTGTTGGAGTGTAGTATGTGTGAGTGTGTGCGTTGAGTCTAGTGAGTGTGCAAGAGAGTCAGTGCAAAACAATTAAGATAATAAAAGAAGAGAGGGGGTCAATGTAAATAGTCCGGTTAGCCATTTGTTCAGCAGTCTTATGGCTTGGGGGTAGAAGCTGTTCAGGTGCCTTTTAGTCACAGACTTGGTGCTCCGGTATCACTTGCCATGCGGTAGCAGAGAGAACAGTCTATAATTTGGGAGGCTGGAGTCTTAGACAATTTTTTAGGGTCTTCCTCTGACACCTGCTGGTACAGAGGTCCTGATTGGCAGGGAGTTCTGCCCCAGGGAAGTACTGGGCTGTACGTACTAACCTCTGTAGCACCTTGCGGCCGGATGCCAAGCAGTTGCCATACCAAGCGGTGATGCAGACAGGCAAGATGCTCTCAATGGTGCAGCTGTAGAACTTTTTGAGCATCTGAGGGCCCGTGTCAGCCTCCTGAGGGTGAAGAGGTGTGGTCGTTCAACGCCGATACCGATGATTGGAGGACCAAAAAATAATGAAACCTGTTCGATTTGGTTTAAATAATACAAAAACAAAGTGTTGGAGAAGAAAGTAATGTGTGCCATGTAAAAATGTGTGGCATGTAAAATATGTGGCATGTAAAATGTGTGCCATGTAAAATATGTGGCATGTAAAATATGTGCCATGTAAAATGTGTGCCATGTAAAAATATGTGCCATGTAAAAATATGTGCCATGTAAAAATATGTGCCATGTAAAATATGTGCCATGTAAACATGTGTGCCATGTAAAATATGTGCCATGTAAAATATGTGGCATGTAAAATGTGTGCCATGTAAAATATGTGGCATGTAAAACGTTTCAGTTCCTTGCTCAGAACATGAGAACATATGAAAGTTGGTGGTTCCTTTTAACATGAGACTTCAATATTCCAAGGTAAGAGGTTATAGGTTGTAGTTACTATAGTATTTATAGGACTATTTCTCTCTATACCATTTGTATTTCATATACCTTTGACTATTGGATGTTCTTATAGGCACTTTAGTATTGCCAGTGTAACAGTATAGCTTCTGCCCCCTCCTTGCCCCTACCTGGGCTCGAACCAGGAACACATAGACAACAGCCACCCTCGAAGCATCGTTACCCATCGCTCTACAAAAGCCGCGGCTCTTGCAGCGCAAGGGGAATAACTACTCCAAGTCTAAAAGGGAGTGACGTTTGAAACAGTATTAGCGCACACCACCCAGCTAACTAGCTAGCCATTTCACATTGGTTACACCAGCCATAGGGCTGATAGGCTTGAAGTCATAAACAGCACTGTGCTTGTGAAGAGCTGCTGGCAAAACGCACTAAAAGCTCTGTTTGAATGAATGATTACAGGCCTGCTGCTGCTCAGTCAGACTGCTCTATCAAATCAGACTTAATTATAACATAATAACACACAGAAATACGAGCCTTTGGTCATGAATATGATCAAATCCGGAAACTATCATTTCGAAAACAAAACGTTTATTTATTTCAGTGAAATACGGAACCGTTCAGTATTTTATCTAACGGGTGGCATCCCTAAGTGTAAATATTCTTGTTACATTGCACAACCTTCAATGTATGTCATATTTACGTAAAGTTCTGGCAAATTAGTTCGCAATGAGCCAGGCAGCCCAAACTGTTGCATATACCCTGACTCTGCGTGCAATGAACGCAAGAGAAATGACACAATTTCACCTGGTTAATATTGCCTGCTAAACTGGATCAGTAGTTATAACTAGTGATTATGATTGATTGTTTTTTATAAGATAAGTTTAATGCTAGCTAGCAATTTACCTTGGCTTCTACTACATCTGTGTAACAGGCAGGCTACTCGTGGAGCGCAATGGTTAGAGCGTTGGACTAGTTAACTGTGCGGTTGCAAGATTGGAACCCCTGAGCTGACAAGGTGAAAATCTGTCAACAATTATTAAAACAATTATTATTAAAATTATTATTAAAAATAAGAATGTGTTGTTAACTGACTTGCCTCGTTAAATAAAAGGTAAAATAAATAAATACATGTAAAACATAACAATCGGAAATCGGTGCCCAAAAATACCGATTGTTATGACAACTTGAAATCGGCCCTAATTAATCGGCCATTCCGATTAATCTGCCGATCTCTAATGTGGATACAGAGGAACTTGAAGCTCTCGACCCGCTCTAATACATATTGCAAAGGACACCTTCCTTTTTGAAGGCTGTGAGGAAAAAACATGTTATGAAGCATTCTTAGAAATGTTACGAAGCATAAACTAGACCTTTACTTTCGTTTACTTGTAATTTAGCATAAAGCCTATCCAAAAAGGCATGTAGTGTAGGTCTAAATCTGGAAGTTATAAATAGGTAGGAAGATGTTTAAAGGGGAAAATGGATGTGGAATACAGAGAACCTCTATAGAGATTTAGAACAGAGAACGTTCGAGTCCCCTCTATTCTGATCGAGAAGAGCCTGAATGATCAGAATGGATCAGCAACATCCCGACCCCGACCCCACCATACCCAGCTGTGAATGCTGCTCAGGAAAGGCTCGGAGGCAGCGAATGTCAAAGGTCGCATTTTTAGTCGCCTTCCTCATCTAGATAGGCAGGGTGTAGGCCTATGCACGGTTACACTTGACACATCACTAATTCAGTAGATGCTCCTATCCAGAGAGACTTACAAAAAGTGCATTCGGCTAAGGAAGGCGAGTCTACCACACACCACACACCACAGGTTCATTGAAAGTGCAACCTCTGTGCTAGAATAAAATGACATACCAGTAAATGAAAGTAAAGGTCTAGTTTATGCTTTGTAACATTTAATAATGTGTTTTTCCTCACAGCCTTTCAAAAAAATCACGGTGTCCTTTGCAACATGTCACGTCACCGACTGTACAGTAACTTGTGTTCAGAACTTGGGACCACTGATTTTAAAGCCCTTAGAAAATATTCTTGAAAATTGATAGAATGTCTTGACATTGTGACTTGTGTTTCCTACTCTCCAGGATGATGCGCCTGGCCTGCTGCACTGTCCTGCTCTTCGTGCTCCGTCTCCTGGTGGGCCTGCCCTGGTTCCAAGTCCTCCCCTCCATCCTCATCTTCTACCTGGGCTCTGGAGGTTGGAAGTTCATACACATTTTTGCCAAGACCATCGGCAGAGACGTACAGTGAGTGGGAGTATAGTGTGGGCTGCGGTGTGTGTGTGTGTACCTGTCTACAAGTACACGGGTTTGTTTTTCAAGTCACTCAGAAGCCTGTTTTATGGAAACATGTGTGTCAGTCCTGCTTGGTTTTAAGACCTTTCAAACAACAGATAATTTGACCATGGCTAAATAATTGTGTAATCGTCTCCAGCAAAAAAAAGCAGCATATTCCTGTAAGACAAGCTAAAGTGTGTGACGGGGGGGAGTGTTGAGGACTCCTGAGGTTTGTCTGTGACTTCACAGCTGGCTCGACAAGACCATTAGCCGACACCTGGAGTGAGTAGGGGGTTAGGGGTATGTGTGTTACGTTCCCCAGCAAGAAAACCAAAAAATGACGCTCAAAAAGTAAGGAGAACTAACAGAGTCACTGACAACAAGCAAAACTAAACAGTTGTGGTTTTAAGAGGGGTTCTGAAAGACGTGTCCACTGAAAGCTGACGAGCAACTGAGACCTTAAAGAAACACACCATGAGCGCCCACTTAATTTGCCCAAGAACAAGCAAACAAAATGTAAAACCAAACTTAAAGACAGGAAGCAAAGCAAAAAAGTGGAGCGAAACGACAACAGGAAGTCATTGCTCCTTAAACCAGTTTACAGCTTTGCAGAACAGATTGTCTAAAACAATAAATGCGACTAGGACTAGGAGTGCAAATGTCTCCTACAAGAACATGATCATATTCCTGTAAGACAAGCTAAAGTGTGTGACAGAGGGAAGAGTTGAGGAGTTAATCAGGTCAGGTATGGAGGGATATTTCCGAGAGAACAGAGACATAGCGCAGACACACGAGAGACACAGGTGCTGAGGTTTCTCTACGGTATAAGCTGTTCATCATTTTTATTTATTTCTTCTCATTGAGAAAACATCTCTTTTCCAAGAGAGACCTGGTCCAATAGCAGCAAGGGGAACAACGTGTCAGACAAAACCATGGTGACAGGTACAGCCACTACCCCTCGCCCCCAAGTAACCTTTCAATGTTTGCAGATCTGAACGGTCTGGAATGGTGTAGTGGTGTTGACCTTACACATCTACAAACATTGAAGGGGAAGGAGAATCGGTTGTTACCCGTATCTGTCACACTGCTGAGCCAAGCCGAGCTGAGTTGTACTACTCTAGCCTGGTTGTGCGTCCACCATGGTTCAGACAGGAAACGTCACGTATTAGTTTAGCCATTCATTCGAAGATTGCAATACACGCAGTACTGTACGTTAGTCTTGGCGTTAGGCTTTGCTCCTTCGGGGCTCACTGACAGATGTAAAAATTCCGTCAGAAAACAAGGTACTGCTATACCAATCCCCCTGACCGAAAACAAAAGCCGAGCCCAAACAGGTGGAGGCTGGGGTGGGTGGTGGGAAAGCAGGAACACAGACAGGCATAGCGAGTAACGCATGTTACAGCATTAGCATGTCACCGAGAACACCAGCGCATAGCTTGTGCACAGCAGCCATCGGAGTATGTGTGCGTTAACCTGGTTGACTAATAGACCACCATTTAGTTTTTATTAGGATCCCCATTAGCTGATGCCAAGGCGCTACTCTTCCTGGGGTCCAAACAGGAAGGAAACAAGAAACGACACAGCAATAATCTACATCATAAACGCAACAAAACATCACACAATACATTGTGCACTATACAAATGTACAATGCACCATCATTGCCATTACAATATTGTAATGAGTGTGTGTGTGTGTGTGTGTGTGTGTGTGTGTGTGTGTGTGTGTGTGTCTTCACAGCTATATTAAGGTACGGTGATGAATCAAATTGGTGCAATATCAGCTGATGCAACACTCGTGTTTCCTGTATGAGCCTTTTGCTCTTTATTTCAGACAGGAAACCATTTATTAGACGATGACAATACATGCAGCAACATTAGCAGTGGAGCTCGGCTCGCTCCTTCAGGGCAGCTCACTGCATGTCCGATATAACAGGCAGATATCAAGGTATGCTATACCAATCCCCAAAACAGACAATGGACTATGTTCACGGCAGGCGCACGCCACCAAGAGCTTTTATGATCTCCTCCGTAATATGGTTGCTACTGCATATGTGTGACGTGAAGGATAAACTACGTGTAAGCTACAGCAAGCACACCGTACTGAGATAGCTTCTCAGAAAACCACGAGTCGGCTTGTTGGCCATATACCACACCCCCTCAGGCCTTATTGCTTCATTGCAGAGAGAATGCAAAGAGTGTGCAAAGCTGTCATCAAGGCAAAGGGTGGCTACTTTGAAGAATCTAGAAGGTATTTTGATCTGTTTAACACTTCTTCTTTTTGTTGGTTCCTACATGATTCTATATGCGTTATATCCTGGTGTTGATGTCTTCACTATTATTCTACAATGTAGAAAAGGGTAAACATCAAGAAAAACCCTGGAATGAGTAGGTGTGTCCAAACTTTTGACTGGTACTGTATATAGTAGTATTTATATGCAGTAAAAGAGAAGCGACGTAGCTATTAGACCCCAGGGCTGAGAGTAATGACACGATTAGCCATTACTGCAGTAACTCATCTAGGCTTCCACAATCTCTGTTCGTAAGCAGCAGAGGCCAATGATCTTGAGGTTAAGCTGGGACCCATTGAGAAGCAGTAGCAGCGTCCATGCTGGAGTGGGCTGTCTGTAGCTCAGAGCTCGCTCTCAACGCTGGTCGAAGGAACCGGAGCCATGATGAGTTGCAGTATCTTGTCATTTTTGCTAGCATCATTGTTCGACAGAGGTTCGCCAGGTGCAGCCCGTGGTCAGCATGCAGTTAGCATAACATGAACGAAAGGACAAAGGCAGTGTTAATTCTAGTGATGACAACTGATGCTCCGTTGCTAGTCTTAAATTCATGCTTATGCTGGTCATAACTTGAGAGATCATACAGGATTTAAAGAGATTGAACATATGGTGTACTACGGAATGACGAACCCATAAAAGCCATCACACAGACCGCCTCTGGAAAAGCGTCAGTGTAAACCCAACACCATTGCTTTAACGTCAAAGTCAAACTTGTGTTCTAATGAGAGACGAGAGATACTCTTTTGATATACACGATGGTCGCTTCTTCGTAGGCCATGAAGAGGAGGTGGTCAGATGTTATTCCCGAGCAGACTACACGCGGAAGGGTCCTGACACCTAAAATCAACTGAAACCCTGCTATCGGACCGTTGGTGAGGAAGGCGGCATTCGCCTGAATGAGATTTCTAAAAGGAAACGAGACAAGGCGAGAACCAGATGCAGACACAGGAGTCAGATGGTTTGAGCTCTGTTTATTATAGTCCAAGGGATAGACAGAAGGCAGGCCGGGGACAGGCAAGGGTTCATAGCCAGGGCAGAGTCCAAAAGGGTACAGGGCAGCAGGCAGGCTCGAGGTCAGGGACAGGCAGAGTGGTCAGGCAGGCGGGCCCAGTGTCAGGGCAGGCAGAGGGGTCAGGCAGGCTCGAGGTCAGGGGCAGGCAGAGTGGTCAGGCAGGCGGGCCCAGTGTCAGGGCAGGCAAAGATCAAAATCAGGAGGACGAGATAAAGAGAGACTGGGGAAAAACAGGAGCTGAGAGAGAGAAGTTCTGGTTGACTTGGCAAACAAGATGAACTGGCACAGACCCGAAAACACAGGTAGAAATACACAGGGGATCATGGAGAAGATGGGCGACACCTGGAAGGGGGCGGAGACGAGCACAAGGACAGGTGAAACAGATCAGGGTGTGACAACATGGTTATATGACAGACAACACCGTACAGAGAGAAGAGCTGACATTAGACTGCGGCAGATCTGCACAGCTCAGCCATGACATACCAACATATACTGTGCATCTGGAAAGTATTCAGAACCCTTGACTTCTTCCACATTTTCTTACATTACAGCCAATACCACATAATGACAAAGCAACAAAAAAAAAAGGATAATTTATAAAAAATTAAAAACATCAATATTACATTTATTACAAGTATTCAGACCCTTTACTCAGTACTTTGTTGATATGTGTGGAAACGATCCCAAGCATGGTTTACGCATAGATTTGTGCCTACACTTGACTGATAAATGAGGCCCCTGGTCTTTTGCCTAAATCTTAAGTGTGAATTGTTAGCTTCTATCTGCAATATTCCAGTCAAGGAAAAGTAACATAATTTGGGATTACCATAGTTTAGGATCAACCGGAAAGATGCTCATTAAACTTCAAGCCTATTAATTGCAACAACAAAAAACTAAAAGAAGTTGAACCAATGGTTGCAGAGGGATGTATCCCTGGAAAGGTTGAGTGTTGCTATCTAAATCTGAGGGGCTCCAGGCTTCCTTACGCAGCTCAGTCCCAACATCTTGATAACAAAATGGGTAAATCTGTTGACCAGCTGCTTTTCAACGTCATACGGAAAAATGGTACACGTTATATTAGGAAATCTGTCGTTATGAACGCATGAATACGGCGGTGTCCATTTTTTGTGGATTTCCCTACTTTGAATAATACTTTTAAGGTAAATCCTTAATAAATAATACAACTTCAACTTAGAATTTCATCCCTCATATCATCTCGCGTTTTGGTGGCTTCAATTTGTTTCTGCTTTGCAACTACAACATTGATGAGATTCCTACAGAATCATCTGCTTTTCATCGACAAGTGTTCTTAGCGTGGTCATTAATATATAACCATACTTTATCCCCACATAGGTATTTCATTTGGTAGGATATAGAAAATACTTGCTCCCTCAGAACAAGAACAGCTGCTTTATTTCAGGGGAATGTTGTATCTATTCATGATGTCACAACTCACTGGAATACATTTGTCAATAATATCTGTTGGAAAAAAAGGTTTGGTTATTACCACTCAAATACCTGCTTGTTAACAAGGTGAAAGAGGTCTCTTTCAGGATGATATTTAAGTGTTACCCTGCGAATCATTACCTGAAGAGACAAACAAAAGACATATTAATGTTAACTGTACTGTGATGAGCATCCAGAAACAGTTTTGCATTTATTTAGTCATGGTCTACATGTGAAGAGATTAAGGCAAGATATTTGTAGATTTACAATTGAAAAGACTTTTGTTTGTTATGGGAGAATACTGCTCTGGATTTCCTTAACTATAATAAGGATAAAGAAGAAAAATGTACCTCTTAAATTTGCTGATGTCATATTCATGAATGTAAATTCATTAAAGGGATAGTTCACCCAAATTACAAAATGACAAATTTGTTTTTCCTTAGCATGTAAGCAGTCTATCGACAAGGTATGACAGCAATCCATGCTTTGGTTTAGTTAGAATTTTAACTTTTTATTTAACTAACTAGGCAAGTCAGTAAAGAACACATGTTTATTGTACAATGATGGATTACCTCTGCCAAACCCTCCCCTAACCCAGACGACGCTGGGCCAATTGTGCGGCGCCCTATGGGACACCCGATCACGGCCGGTTGTGATACAGCCCGGGAATAGAATTGTAGAAATGTCTCAATTTGAACTTTGATACCAGATGCAAAACAGAGCTCGATGTTATTGCTTTATCACTATGTACATCACGTCCACTGCAGAACAACATCAGGGTCGTGTTCATTAGGGCACTTAAGTTTAGGTAGTCCCTCCCTGTTCAAACTGTTTCTGTCTGTTTGGTCCCGAGTGAACATGGCCCAGTTTACTACCATGTCTCAACATTCAGATTAACATTGTTGTTCTCTTTAGACTCTTAGCACCTTTGAGCTGTTGTTGTATTCTCACCCTATCCTTCATCTCCTTCCACCCCCACAGTGCAGCGGGCGTCCTCATCAAGGTGAAATGGAACGTCAAGCGTCACCTGCGGGAACGAAATACCCTCCCGAAGATCTTTGCAGAGACCGTGCGTCGCCATGGGGACAAGACAGCGCTCATCTTTGAAGGCACCGGCGAGAAGTGGTCCTTCCGGCAGCTGGACGAGTACTCCAACCGCGTGGCCAACCTGCTGCTCCAGAGGGGCTTCGTGGAAGGGGATGTGGTGGCTCTCTTCATGGAGAGCCGATCCCAGTACGTGGGCCTCTGGCTGGGCATGGCCAAGATTGGTGTGGAGGCGGCCCTGATCAACTTCAACCTGAGGCTGGAGGCCTTGGTGCACTGTGTCACCATTTCCAACGCCAAGGCTGTGGTGTTCGGCAGCGAGCTGACTAAGGGTGAGGAGAGAGGATTTTTTTATTTTTTATATATTTTTTTATTTCACCTTTATTTAACCAGGTAGGCTAGTTGAGAACAATTTCTCATTTGCAACTGCGACCTGGCCAAGATAAAGCATAGCCGTGTGAACAGACAGAAACACAGAGTTACACATGGAGTAAACAATAAACAAGTCAATAACACAGTAGAAAAAAAATTTACATAAAAAAAAAAAAAAGTCTATATACATTGTGTGCAAAAGGCATGAGGAGGTAGGCGAATAATTACAATTTAGCAGATTAACACTGGAGTGATAAATGATCAGATGGTCATGTGCAGGTAGAGATATTGGTGTGCAAAAGAGCAGAAAAGTAAATAAATAAAAACAGTATTGGGATGAGGTAGGTAGATTGGGTGGGCTATTTACTGATGGACTATGTCCAGCTGCAGCGATCGGTTAGCTTTTCAGATAGCAGATGTTTAAAGTTTGTGAGGGAGATAAAAGTCTCTAACTGGGTGGGTGTTGCCATCGTGACCAGTGAACTGAGAGAAGGCGGAGCTTTACCTAGCATGGACTTGTAGATGACCTGGAGCCAGTGGGTCTGGCGACGAATATGCAGCGAGGGCCAGCCGACTAGAGCATACAGGTCGCAGTGGTGGGTGGTATAAGGTGCTTTAGTGACAAAACGGATGGCACTGTGATAGACTGCATCCAGTTTGCTGAGTAGAGTGTTGGAAGCCATTTTGTAGATGACATCACCAAAGTCGAGGATTGGTAGGATAGTCAGTTTTACTAGGGTAAGTTTGGCGGCGTGAGTGAAGGAGGCTTTGTTGCGAAATAGAAAGCCGATTCTAGATTTGATTTTGGATTGGAGATGTTTGATATGAGTCTGGAAGGAGAGTTTACAGTCTAGCCAGACACCTAGGTACTTATAGATGTCCACATATTCTAGGTCGGAACCATCCAGGGTGGTGATGCTAGTCGGGCGTGCAGGCAGCGAACGGTTGAAAAGCATGCATTTGGTTTTACTAGCGTTTAAGAGCAGTTGGAGGTCTAGGTGAGGAAGTGGGGGGGGTTGGTTGAGTGACAGGTTGCTGGAAGCAGGGCGAGGCGGGGGGGGGTGGTGGAGGGAGGAGAGGATGGAGGTCTAGGTGAGGAAGTGGGGGGATGGTGGGAGTGGACGGAAGGACTGATTGGTTGAGTGACAGGTTGCTGGAAGCAGGGCGAGGCTGGGGGGGGGGGGTGGTGGAGGGAGGAGAGGATGGAGGTCTAGGTGAGGAAGTGGGGGGATGGTGGGAGTGGACGGAAGGAGTGATTGGTTGAGTGACAGGTTGCTGGAAGCAGGGCGAGGCGGGGGGGGAGTGGTGGAGGGAGGAGGGAGGTGAGGATGGAGGTCTAGGTGGGGGGATGGTGGGAGTGGACGGAAGGAGTGATTGGTTGAGTGACAGGTTGCTGGAAGCAGGGCGGGGCGGGGGGGGGGGGGGGGGGGTGGGAGTGGACGGAAGGAGTGATTGGTTGAGTGACAGGTTGCTGGAAGCAGGGCGAGGCGGGGGGGGGGGGAGTGGACGGAAGGAGTGATTGGTTGAGTGACAGGTTGCTGGAAGCAGGGCGAGGCGGGGGGGGGGGGGTGGAGGGAGGAGAGGATGGAGGTCTAGGTGAGGAAGTGGGGGGATGGTGGGAGTGGACGGAAGAAGTGATTGGTTGAGTGACAGGTTGCTGGAAGCAGGGCGAGGCGGGGGGGGGGGGGTGGAGGGAGGAGAGGATGGAGGTCTAGGTGGGGGGATGGTGGGAGTGGACGGAAGGAGTGATTGGTTGAGTAACAGGTTGCTGGAAGCAGGGCGAGGCGGGGGGGGGTGGAGGGAGGAGAGGATGGAGGTCTAGGTGAGGAAGTGGGGGGATGGTGGGAGTGGACGGAAGAAGTGATTGGTTGAGTGACAGGTTGCTGGAAGCAGGGCGAGGCGGGGGGGGGGGGGGTGGAGGGAGGAGAGGATGGAGGTCTAGGTGGGGGGATGGTGGGAGTGGACGGAAGGAGTGATTGGTTGAGTAACAGGTTGCTGGAAGCAGGGCGAGGCGGGGGGGGTGGAGGGAGGAGAGGATGGCGGTCTAGGTGAGGAAGTGGGGGGATGGTGGGAGTGGACGGAAGGAGTGATTGGTTGAGTAACAGGTTGCTGGAAGCAGGGCGAGGCGGGGGGGGGGTGGAGGGAGGAGAGGATGGAGGTCTAGGTGGGGGGATGGTGGGAGTGGACGGAAGGAGTGATTGGTTGAGTAACAGGTTGCTGGAAGCAGGGCGAGGCGGGGGGGGGGTGGAGGGAGGAGAGGATGGAGGTCTAGGTGAGGAAGTGGGGGGATGGTGGGAGTGGACGGAAGGAGTGATTGGTTGAGTAACAGGTTGCTGGAAGCAGGGCGAGGCGGGGGGGGTGGAGGGAGGAGAGGATGGCGGTCTAGGTGAGGAAGTGGGGGGATGGTGGGAGTGGACGGAAGGAGTGATTGGTTGAGTAACAGGTTGCTGGAAGCAGGGCGAGGCGGGGGGGGGGGGTGGAGGGAGGAGAGGATGGAGGTCTAGGTGGGGGGATGGTGGGAGTGGACGGAAGGAGTGATTGGTTGAGTAACAGGTTGCTGGAAGCAGGGCGAGGCGGGGGGGGTGGAGGGAGGAGAGGATGGAGGTCTAGGTGAGGAAGTGGGGGGATGGTGGGAGTGGACGGAAGGAGTGATTGGTTGAGTAACAGGTTGCTGGAAGCAGGGCGAGGCGGGGGGGGGGTGGAGGGAGGAGAGGATGGCGGTCTAGGTGAGGAAGTGGGGGGATGGTGGGAGTGGACGGAAGGAGTGATTAGTTGAGTGACAGGTTGCTGGAAGCAGGGCGAGGCGGCATTTAATACTCCACTTTTTATTTTTATTTAATATATCGACGCAAAGCGTATAAAAGAGGGGCAAAGTACAGCTTTTTTAAAACTGATTTGACTCATGATTCTTCGACTCACCCACATTTTCTCTGTCCTTCACATCGGAGTGTTGCTGCAGGCTCTTTGCATGCCATGACCAATCAGATTCATGGAAACATTTTCTCTGTCCTTCACATCGGAGTGTTGCTGCAGGCTCTTTGCATGCCATGACCAATCAGATTCATGGAAACATTTTCTCTGTCCTTCACATCGGAGTGTTGCTGCAGGCTCTTTGCATGCCATGACCAATCAGATTCATGGAAACATTTTCTCTGTCCTTCACATCGGAGTGTTGCTGCAGGCTCTTTGCATGCCATGACCAATCAGATTCATGGAAACATTTTCTCTGTCCTTCACATCGGAGTGTTGCTGCAGGCTCTTTGCATGCCATGACCAATCAGATTCACGGAAATTGCAGGTAGCGCGGACCGGGCACAACGCACAAAGCTCAAGGGGCGCTCTCCACTTTTTTAAACACATCACTCACGACCACAGGAGGCAGGCGAGGGGAGGACGGCTCATTATAATGGTTGGAATGGAGTGAATGGAATGGTATCAAACACATGGAAACCATTCCATTTATGTCGTTGCAGACATTTCTATGAGCCCGTTCTCCCCAATTAAGGTGCCACTAGCCGCCTGTGCTCCCGACAGACACAAGCAAAAACTCAGAGTTTATATTTTATTAGACCTACAGTTGCATAGGGCAGGACTACACGATGCAAACCTGCATAAAATCAGGCTCAGCCCTGTAACTTTTATTGTCCAATCATGTTGCTTCCTTTGTGTCTGTGTATAGGAACCCCCCGCAAGTCCTTAAAATTTCATTCATATGAACAAGTACAAGGTTGCTGCAGTTTGACAGGGTTTTCATCCTCCCCGAGGAGTTTTTCCAGGAGTTTTTTAAGACCGTGTGACCTGATTAGAAAAACTGTGGTCCCATCATAGCCCATATTAAACCTTTTTACAAAAGATGAATCACGTTATACTGTATGAGGTCCGGAGTTTTACCTGGTTACGTTACCAGATCAGGAAAAACTACTGGGCCCAGCTATTTCTTCTTCTCCCCAAACCACTCTGGGACCTGTGGTGCCACCTCTGACTGAAAGCCTTTGTTTTATTGTATACACCACGGGCTGGTTTTGCAGACAAATATTCAGAAAGTATTCAGACCCCTTTTAATTCTAAAATGGATTAGATACAACATTTTCCTCATCAGTCTACACACAATATCCCATATTGACAAAGCGAAAACAGTTTTTTAGAAGTGTTTTTTTTTTTTAAACCTTATTTACATAAGTTTGCTATGACACTCGAAATTGATATCAGGTGCATCCTGTTTCCATTGATCATCCTTGAGATGTTTCTAGAACATGATTGGAGTCCACCTGAGGTAAATTCAATTGATTAGACATGATTTGGAAAGGCACACACCTGTCTATATAAGGTCCCACAGTTGACAGTGCATGTCAGAGCTAAAACAAAGCCATGAGGTTGAAGGAATTGTCTGTAGAGCTCCGAGACAGGATTGTGTCCAGGTACAGATCTGGGGAAGGGTATAAAAAAAAACTGCAGCATTGAAGGTCCCCAAAAATAGAGGCCTCCATCATTCTTAAATGGAAGAATTTTGGAACCATCAAGACTCTTCCTAGAGCTGGCCTCCCGGCCAAAAATCAGGAGAGAAGGGCCTTAATCAGGGAGGTGATCAAGAATCCACTGTGGAGAAGGGAGAACCTTCCAGAAGGACAACCATCTCTGCAGCACTCCACCAATCAGGCCTTTATGGTAGAGTGGCCAGACGGAAGTCACTCCTTAGTAAAAGGCACATGACAGCCTGCTTGGAGTTTGCCAAAAGACACCTAAACACTAAGATTGAATTATTTGGCCTGAATGCCAAGCGTCACGTCTGGAGGAAACCTGTCACCATCCCTACTGTGAAGCATGGTGGTGGCAGCTTCATGCTGTGGGGGTGTGTTTCAGCGGCAGGGACTGGGAGACTAGTCAGGATCGAGGGAAAGATGAACGGAGCAAAGTACAGAGAAATCTTTGATGAAAACCTGCTCCAGAGCACTTAGGACCTCAGACTGGGGCAGTCTGACAGGACAATGACCCTAAGCAAACAGCCATGAAAACGCAGGAGTGGCTTCGGGACAGAGAGAGACTTGAAAATAGCTGTGCAGTGACACTCCCTACCCAACCTGACCGCTTGAGAGGATCTGCATAGAAGAATGTGAGAAGCTCCCCAAATACAGGTGTGCCAATCTTGTAGCGTCATACCCAAGACGACTGGAGGATGTAGTCACTGCCAACGGTGCTTCAAAAATGTTCTGAGTAAAGGGTCTGAATACTTATGTGATATGTGTGTAATATGTGTAAATGTGATATTTTAGTTTTAAATATTTAACTCTTAAGGATCGTACCCTTTTTTTGTGGAAATGTGAAATTAATGTCGGAGAATATAACACATTAGATCTGATAAGATAAAACAAACAAAAAAACATGCATTCTTTTTTTTCGTGTTTGAAATGCAAGATAAAGGCTAGGTTTAGGTGTAATTTAGATTTTGGCCACCAGATGGCAGAAGTGTGTGTGCAAAGTTTCAGACTGATCCAGTGAACAATTTCACTACTGCACAATATTTTGTATCAAGTCTGCCAGGAGTTTGCCCAAATGTGTCGAATTGGTCAATTGATACATTTTCAAGTACATAACTATAGAGAACATACAAAAATGCTATGGTAATACAAAAAATTACACACTCCCGGGAATGTCATACATGATGGATCATTAGCTTATAGACTAACTTTCACACATCTAGATGGCCGGGCGGGGTGGGTGTGGAGCCAGAGACAGCAGTGGGGTCAAACTGTAGACACTCTCCTCAAACAATAGCATGGTATTTTTTCACTGTAATAGCTACTGTTAATAGGACACTACAGTTAGATTAACAATAATTTAAGCTTTCTGCCCATATTAAGACATGTCTATCTCCCGGAAAGTTGGTTGTTGTATACAACGTCATTCTAGTCACATTAGCGCACATTAGCAACAACCTTCCCGGTTTAGGGACACCTAATTCCGTAGAGGTTAATAAATTAGGCAAACAATTCTAAAAACCTGTTTTTGCTTTGTCATTACGGGGTATTGTGTGTACATTGATGAGGAAAAACAACAACTTAATCCATTTTAGAATAACGCTGTAATGTAACAACATTTTGAAAAAGTCAAGGGGTCTGAATACTTTCCGAATGCACTGTTGATTACGCCTAGTCCCTAGACTAAAAAGCATGTTCAATAAATGTTGAACATGCTTGAATTATGCAGTGATAGTTTCCACCTTCACTATTTAGGACCCTAATCTGCATTTTATATGTAAATGGATATATATAATATAGAAGGTTCCAGACCGTTTTCAGTTGTTGTTGCAATTCCACTTGGTTTGAGAAACTTACCCCACCAGCAATTGGACTACCTTAGCCTCATTCTGGAGTTCCAGGGCATCCTCAAACATGAACAAAGGCTCAGAAACCAACCAATTGGACTACCTTAGCATCATTCTGGAGTTCCAGGGCATCCACAAACATGAACAAAGGCTCATAAACCAACCAATTGGACTACCTTAGCCTCATTCTGGAGTTCCAGGGCATCCAAAAACATGAACAAAGGCTCATAAACCAACCAATTGGACTACCTTAGCCTCATTCTGGAGTTCCAGGGCATCCACAAACATGACCAAAGGCTCATAAACCAACCAATTCTTTTGATGCAGATGTTATTATCTATCCTGATACCTAGTCACTTTAGTTTATTGTCCTTCTGAAAGGTGACTTCATCTCCCAGTGTCTGGTGGAAAGCAGACTGAACCAGGTTATCCTCTAGGATCTTGCCTGTGCTTAGCTCCATTCTGTTAATTTTTTTTTTATCCTGTGAAAACTCCCCAGTCCTTAACCATTACAAGCATACCCATAACATGATGCAGCCACCACTTATTATTATCTATCTATCCTGATGCCTAGTCACTTTACCCTGCTTTCATGTCCATATCTACCTCCATTATCTCGTACCCCTCCACATTGATCTGGTACTGATACTCCCTGTATATAACTCTATTCTTGTGTATCTTATTTTATTCCTCTTCTGTTAAAATGGTATTATTATTATTATTTTACTCTGCATCGGTCTGCATTCTCTTGGGCTTTATTTGAACTGGAATACACAGACGAGGAGCCTCGACAGGAGGACGACAGAGAAAGGAGAGAGAGAGAGACATACAGTGCATATCAAGTCTTATCTTTTATCCTTTGGTTTACATCTATAAGTCAGAAAACCCTGCATCCCTCTGCGTTTTAAACATGCCAAATGCAGTCAGCATATTTTCCTGCTGAGAGAATGCAGACCGAGTAGTTTTTATTTTATTTGTGTTTCTGTGAAATGAACTTTTAACTCACTCTCTCCTGTCATTTCTCTCTCTCTTTCTCTGTCTTTCTCTCTCCCACTCCCTCCCACTCCCTCCCTCCGTCGTCCAGCCATGTGTGAGGTACACAGTTCCATGGGGAAGACTGTGCAGATGCTGTGTTCAGGGGACTGGGACCCCAAACAGGTTCCTGTGGGGACAGAGTGCCTGGAGCCTCTTCTGGATGCTGCCCCCATCCACCTGCCCAGCCGCCCAGACCGCTGCTTCACAGGTCAGTCAATCTGTCACTCAAAAAATCCATCCAATCACACTCAGACACTGTATAACGAGCCAGACCTGGGCTCAAATAGTTTATTCTTACAAATATTTTGAGCATTTGATTGAACCTGTCTGAAGTGCAGTGTTTCCACTTTTGGGACTATTCCATTGCTTCCATTGCGCTAGCCAGGCAAGATCAATCAAGCCCATAGTTGTTATGTTTTGTTTTCTATTGTATTTCCTTTATTTTGACAGTTTTTTTCCTTATTTGTTTTTGTATGTGTTTATTGATTTCTTGTCTCTCTCTTGCAGATCGTCTGTTCTACATCTACACATCTGGGACTACTGGGATGCCCAAAGCTGCCATTGTGGTTCACAGCAGGTAGGCACTAAGTAGCTCCTCTTCTCTCTCTCTCTCTCTTTCTCTCTCTATTCTCTCTCACTCACTCCCTCTCTTTGTTTCTTGTCTTTCTCTACACTATCTCTCATGAGCTCCTTTTCAAAGAGGAGTGTTTGTAGAAAGAGGAGTGCGGGTGCTATCTATCTGTCTATTTGTCTATCTGTCCATCTATCGTGACTTCAGGAAGTATTCATGCCCCTTGACTTATTGCACATTTTGTTGTGTTACAGCCTGAATTTTAAAAATGTATAGATGTATTTTCTCACCCGTCTACACACGACACCACATAATGACAAAGTGAAAACATGTGTTTATAAGATTTTAGCACATTTATTGAAAATTAAATACAGTAATATGTCATTTACATAAGTATTCCCACCCCTGAGTCAATACTTTGTAGAAACACCTTTGGCAGTGATTACAGCTGCGTCTTTCTGGGTAAGTCTTTAAGAGATTTTCTCACCTGGATTGTGCAACATTTGCTTATTATTATTTTCAAAATTCTTCAAGCTCTGTCAAATTGGTTGTTGATCATTGCTAGACGGACATTTTCAGGTCTTGCTATAGATTTTCAAGTAGATTTAAGTCAAAACTGGTAACTCGGCCACTCAGGAACATTCACTGCCTTCTTGGTAAGTGCCTCCAGTGTAGATTTTGCCTTGTGTTTTAGGTTATTGTCCTGCTGAAAGATGACTTAATCTCCCCGTGTCTGGTGGAAAGCAGACTGAACCATTTTTTCCTCCTAGATTTTGCCCATGCTTAGCTCCATTCTGTTTATTTTTTATCCCGAAAAACTCCCCAGTCCTTAACGATTACAAGCATACCCATAACATGATGCAGCCACCACTTTGCTTGATAATGTGATAAGTGGTACTCAAACATTTGTATTCAGGACAAAAAGTGCTTTGCCCATGCAGTATTACTTTAGTGCTTTGTTGCAAACAGGATGCATGTTTTCGATTTTTAAAAAGGTTGTACAGGCTTCCTTCTTTTCACTCTGTCAATTAGGTTAGTATTGTGGAGTAACTACAATGTTGTTGATCCATCCTCAGTTTTCTCTTATCACAGCCATTAAACTCTGTAACAGTTCTAAAGTCACCACTGGTGTCATGATCAAATCCCTGAACCGTTTCCTTCCTCTCTGGCAACTGAGTTAGGAAGGATGTTTGCAGTGCCTTGTTGTATTGATACTCCATCCAAAGTTTAATGAATAACTTCACCATGCTCAAAGGGATATTCAATGTCTGCTTTTTAAATGTGTACCCATCTGTCAATAGGAGCCCTTCTTTGCGAGTCATTGGAAAACCTCCCGGGTCTTTGTGGTTGAATCTGTGTTTGAAATTCACTGTTCGACTGAGGGACCTTACAATTATCTGTGTGGGGTACAGAGATGAGGACGTCATTCTAAAATCACGTTAAACACAAGTATTGCATACAGAGTCCATGCAACTTATGATGTGAATTTTTAAGCACATTTTAAATCCTGAACTTATTTCGTTTTGCGATAACAAAGGCGTTGAACAGTGATTGACCTAAGACATGTCAGCTTTTCATTTTGAATTAATTTGTAAAACTTTCGGAAAACATAAATCCACTTTTGACATTGTGGGGTATTGTGTGTAGGCCAGTGACCACAAATCTCAATTGAATCCATTTTCAATTCAGACTTGTAACAAAAACTAAATGTGGAATAAGTCAAGGTGTAAATACTTTCTGAAGGCACTGGATCTCTGTCTTTCACTCCATCCCTCCTTCCCCCTCTTCTACCTGTCTCTCTCTTTCACTCCATCCCTCCTTCCCCCTCTTCTACCTGTCTCTCTCTTTCACTCCATCCCTCCTTCATTCCTCCTCTTCTACCTGTCTCTCTCTTTCACTCCATCCCTCCTTCTAACTGTCTCTCTCTTTCCCTCCTTCCCCCTCTTCTAACTGTCTCTCTCTTTCCCTCCACCCCCCTCTTCTAACTGTCTCTCTCTTTCCCTCCACCCCCCTCTTCTAACTGTCTCTCTCTTTCACTCCATCCCTCCACCCCCCTCTTCTACCTGTCTCTCTCTTTCACTACTTCCCTCCTTCTAACTGTCTCTCTCTTTCACTCCATCCTTCCTTCTAACTGTCTCTCTCTTTCACTCCATCCCCTCTTCTACCTGTCTCTCTCTTTCACTCCATCCCTCCTTCCTTCCTCCTCTTCTACCTGTCTCTCTCTTTCACTCCATCCCTCCTTCTAACTGTCTCTCTCTTTCCCTCCTTCCCCCTCTTCTAACTGTCTCTCTCTTTCCCTCCACCCCCCTCTTCTAACTGTCTCTCTCTTTCCCTCCACCCCCCTCTTCTAACTGTCTCTCTCTTTCCCTCCACCCCCCTCTTCTAACTGTCTCTCTCTTTCACTCCATCCCCTCTTCTAACTGTCTCTCTCTTTCACTCCATCCCTCCTTCCCCCTCTTCTAACTGTCTCTCTCTTTCACTCCATCCCTCCTTCTAACTGTCTCTCTCTTTCACTCCATCCCTCCTTCTACCTGTCTCTCTCTTTCACTCCATCCCTCCTTCTAACTGTCTCTCTCTTTCACTCCACCCCCCTCTTCTAACTGTCTCTCTCTTTCCCTCCACCCCCCTCTTCTAACTGTCTCTCTCTTTCACTCCATCCCTCCACCCCCCTCTTCTACCTGTCTCTCTCTTTCACTACTTCCCTCCTTCTAACTGTCTCTCTCTTTCACTCCATCCTTCCTTCTAACTGTCTCTCTCTTTCACTCCATCCCCTCTTCTACCTGTCTCTCTCTTTCACTCCATCCCTCCTTCCTTCCTCCTCTTCTACCTGTCTCTCTCTTTCACTCCATCCCTCCTTCTAACTGTCTCTCTCTTTCCCTCCTTCCCCCTCTTCTAACTGTCTCTCTCTTTCCCTCCACCCCCCTCTTCTAACTGTCTCTCTCTTTCCCTCCACCCCCCTCTTCTAACTGTCTCTCTCTTTCCCTCCACCCCCCTCTTCTAACTGTCTCTCTCTTTCACTCCATCCCCTCTTCTAACTGTCTCTCTCTTTCACTCCATCCCTCCTTCCCCCTCTTCTAACTGTCTCTCTCTTTCACTCCATCCCTCCTTCTAACTGTCTCTCTCTTTCACTCCATCCCTCCTTCCCCCTCTTCTAACTGTCTCTCTCTTTCACTCCATCCCTCCTTCTAACTGTCTCTCTCTTTCACTCCATCCTTCCTTCCCCCTCTTCTACCTGTCTCTCTCTTTCATTCCATCCCTCCTTCCCCCTCTTCTAACTGTCTCTCTCTTTCACTCCATCCCTCCTTCCCCCTCTTCTAACTGTCTCTCTTTCACTCCATCCCTCCTTCCCCCTCTTCTAACTGTCTCTCTCTTCACTCCATCCCTCCTTCCCCCTCTTCTAACTGTCTCTCTCTTTCACTCCTTCCATCCTTCTACCTGTCTCTCTCTTTCACTCATCCCTCCTTCCCCCTCTTCTAACTGTCTCTCTCTTTCACTCCTTCCTTCCTTCCCCCTCTTCTAACTGTCTCTCTCTTTCACTCCATCCCTCCTTCTAACTGTCTCTCTCTTTCACTCCATCCATCCTTCTACCTGTCTCTCTCTTTCACTCATCCCTCCTTCCCCCTCTTCTAACTGTCTCTCTCTTTCACTCCTTCCTTCCTTCCCCCTCTTCTAACTGTCTCTCTCTTTCACTCCATCCCTCCTTCCCCCTCTTCTAACTGTCTCTCTCTTTCACTCCATCCCTCCTTCCCCCTCTTCTAACTGTCTCTCTCTTTCACTCCTTCCCTCCTTCTAACTGTCTCTCTCTTTCACTCCATCCCTCCTTCCCCCTCTTCTAACTGTCTCTCTCTTTCACTCCATCCCTCCTTCCCCCTCTTCTAACTGTCTCTCTCTCTCACTCCATCCCTCCTTCTAACTGTCTCTCTCTTTCACTCCTTCCCTCCTTCTACCTGTCTCTCTCTTTCACTCCATCCCTCCTTCCCCCTCTTCTGTCTCTCTCTCTCACTCCATCCCTCCTTCTAACTGTCTCTCTCTTTCACTCCATCCCTCCTTCCCCCTCTTTTAACTGTCTCTCTCTTTCACTCCTTCCCCCTCTTCTAACTGTCTCTCTCTTTCACTCCTTCCCTCCTTCTAACTGTCTCTCTCTTTCACTCCTTCCCTCCTTCTACCTGTCTCTTTCTTTCACTCCATCCCTCCTTCCCCCTCTTCTAACTGTCTCTCTCTCTCACTCCATCCCTCCTTCCCCCTCTTTTAACTGTCTCTCTCTTTCACTCCATCCCTCCTTCCCCCTCTTCTAACTGTCTCTCTCTCTCACTCATCCCTCCTTCCCCCTCTTCTAACTGTCTCTCTCTTTCACTCCTTCCTTCCTTCTAACTGTCTCTCTCTTTCACTCCTTCCCTCCTTCTACCTGTCTCTCTCTTTCACTCCATCCCTCCTTCCCCCTCTTCTAATTGTCTCTCTCTCACTCCATCCCTCCTTCCCCCTCTTCTAACTGTCTCTGTCTTTCACTCCTTCCTTCCTTCCCCCTCTTCTAACTGTCTCTCTCTTTCACTCATCCCTCCTTCCCCCTCTTCTAACTGTCTCTCTCTTTCACTCATAGCTCCTTCCCCCTCTTCTACCTGTCTCTCTCTTTCACTCCATCCCTCCTTCCCCCTCTTCTAACTGTCTCTCTCTTTCACTCATCCCTCCTTCCCCCTCTTCTACCTGTCTCTCTCTCACTCCATCCCTCCTTCCCCCTCTTCTAACTGTCTCTCTCTCTCACTCCATCCCTCCTTCCCCCTCTTCTAACTGTCTCTCTCTCTCACTCATCCCTCCTTCCCCCTCTTCTACCTGTCTCTCTCTTTCACTCATCCCTCCTTCCCCCTCTTCTACCTGTCTCTCTCTCACTCCATCCCTCCTTCCCCCTCTTCTAACTGTCTCTCTCTCTCACTCCATCCCTCCTTCCCCCTCTTCTAACTGTCTCTCTCTCTCACTCCATCCCTCCTTCCCCCTCTTCTACCTGTCTCACCCTTTCACTCCATCCTTCCTTCCCCCTCTTCTAACTGTCTCTCTCTCTCACTCCATCCCTCCTTCCCCCTCTTCTACCTGTCTCTCTCTTTCACTCCATCCTTCCCCCTCTTCTAACTGTCTCTCTCTCTCACTCCATCCCTCCTTCCCCCTCTTCTACCTGTCTCACCCTTTCACTCCATCCTTCCTTCCCCCTCTTCTAACTGTCTCTCTCTCTCACTCCATCCCTCCTTCCCCCTCTTCTACCTGTCTCTCTCTTTCACTCCATCCGTCCCCCTCTTCTAACTGTCTCTCTCTCTCACTCCATCCCTCCTTCCCCCTATTCTAACTGTCTCTCTCTTTCACTCATCCCTCCTTCCCCCTCTTCTACCTGTCTCTCTCTTTCACTCCATCCTTCCTTCCCCCTCTTCTAACTGTCTCTCTCTCTCACTCCATCCCTCCTTCCCCCTCTTCTAACTGTCTCTCTCTTTCACTCATCCCTCCTTCCCCCTCTTCTAACTGTCTCTCTCTTTCACTCCTTCCCCTCTTCTAACTGTCTCTCTCTTTCACTCCTTCCTTCCTTCCCCCTCTTCTAACTGTCTCTCTCTCTCACTCCATCCCTCCTTCCCCCTCTTCTAACTGTCTCTCTCTTTCACTCATTCCCCCTCTTCTAACTGTCTCTCTTTCACTCCATCCCTCCTTCCCCCTCCTAACTGTCTCTCTCTTTCACTCCTTCCCCCTCTTCTAACTGTCTCTCTCTTTCACTCATCCCTCCTTCCCCCTCTTCTAACTGTCTCTCTCTTTCACTCATCCCTCCTTCCCCCTCTTCTAACTGTCTCTCTCTTTCACTCCTTCCCCCTCTTCTAACTGTCTCTCTTTCACTCCATCCCTCCTTCCCCCTCCTAACTGTCTCTCTCTTTCACTCCTTCCCCCTCTTCTAACTGTCTCTCTCTTTCACTCCATCCCCTCTTCTAACTGTATCTCTCTTTCACTCATTCCCCCTCTTCTAACTGTCTCTCTTTCACTCCATCCCTCCTTCCCCCTCCTAACTGTCTCTCTCTTTCACTCCTTCCCCCTCTTCTAACTGTCTCTCTCTTTCACTCATCCCTCCTTCCCCCTCTTCTAACTGTCTCTCTCTTTCACTCCATCCCTCCTTCCCCCTCTTCTAACTGTCTCTCTTTCACTCCATCCCTCCTTCCCCCTCTTCTAACTGTCTCTCTCTTTCACTCCATCCCTCCTTCCCCCTCTTCTAACTGTCTCTCTCTTTCACTCCATCCCTCCTTCCCCCTCTTCTAACTGTCTCTCTTTCACTCCATCCCTCCTTCCTTCCTCCTCTTCTACCTGTCTCTCTCTTTCACTCCATCCCTCCTTCTACCTGTCTCTCTCTTTCACTCCATCCCCCTCTTCTAACTGTCTCTCTCTCTCTCCCACCTGTGCTTGACAGGTACTACCGCATGGCAGCGTTGGTATACTATGGCTTCGGGATGACGTCTGATGACGTGCTGTACGATTGCCTTCCACTCTACCACTCTGCAGGTAACAGTGCTGCGGGTGTGTGTGTGTCTGCACATGCCTGTGCGTGTCTGTGTATGTGCATGCGTAGGTGCGAGTGTGTGCTTGAGAGGGTGAAGCTAAATTTGTGTGCACGCGTGCGTGTCAGTCATAGCCTGAGGTCGCTGCAGCACCGCCTGAAAAAACTAAAAACAAATACTCAGAACTCTGTTTTAATTTTTATGAATAGCGCAGGCAAAATAAAAACAAATTCAGCATGTGTGTGTGTGTGTGTGTGTGTGTGTGTGTGTGTGTGTGTGTGTGTGTGTGTGTGTGGGGGGGGGGGGGTTACCTCTGAAACACTAAACACATACATATGTTGCCCAGGTAACATAGTCGGAGTGGGGCAGTGCCTGATCCATGGCATGACAGTGGTCATCAAGAAGAAGTTCTCTGCCTCCCGGTTCTGGGATGACTGTGCCAAGTACAACTGCACGGTGAGCCACACACACACTCCGCATGGTGAGCTATCTAACTCCGTAGCCGAATGAGTACAGAGTAGCTCAGAGACTGGAGATACTGTACATGTTTTGGGTTAGTTTGGTTTAGAAGGTAGTGTTGTTAATGTATTGTTCCACTGGGCTGATGTTTATCTACAGAAAAGCTCAACGATAGCGCAGGGAGATTTGGTTTTAGGATTAGGGGGTCTGGGAGAAATCTGTTCAGGATGTCTAAGTAGTGAAATCTGAGGTAATGTTTTTGGGTAAGGGCTCTGCAAAGGGTTGTAGACAGCATTATAAAAGCAGGTTGTTGTCTGTTTTTCTACGGAAGTACCCAAAGATACACTACCGTTCAAAAGTTCGGGGTCACGTAGAAATGTCCTTGCTTTGGATAGAAAAGCAACTTTTTTTTGTCCATTAAAATAACATCAAATTGATTAGAAATACAGTGTAGACATTGTTATTGTTGTAAATGAAAATAGTAGCTGGAAACTGCATCATTTTTATGGAATATCTACATAGGCATACAGAGGTCCATTATCAGCAATCATCACTCCTGTGTTCCAACGGCACGTTGTGTTAGCTAATCCAAGTTTATCATTTTAAAAGGCTAATTGATCATTAGAAAACCCTTTTGCCATTATGTTAGCACAGTTGAAAACTGGTGTGCTGATTTAAAGACTAGTTGAGTATCTTGAGCATCAGCATTTGTGGGTTCGATTACAGGCTCAAAATTGCCAGAAACAAATAACTTTCTTCTGAAACTTATCAGTCTAGCCTTGTTCTGAGAAATGAAGGCTATTCCATGCTAGAAATTGCCAAGAAACTGAAGATCTCACACATCGCTGTGTACTACTCCCTTCACAGAACAGCGCAAACTAGCTCTAACCAGAATAGACGGAGGAGTGGGAGGCCCCGGTGCACAACTGAGCAAGAGGACAAGTACATTTTAGTGTCTAGTTTGAGAAACAGACACCTCACAAGTCCTCAACTGGCAGCTTCATTAAATAGTACCCGCAAAACACCAGTCTCAACGTCAACAGTGAAGAGGTGACTCTGGGACGCTGGCCTTCTAGGAGAGTGTCAAAGAAAAAGCCCTATCTTAGACTGGCCATTAAAAATAAAATATTAAGATGGGCAAAAGAACACAGACACTGGACATAGATATGGTTTTCTCTTTGCAACTCTGCCTAGAAGGCCAGCATCCCGGAGTCACCTCTTCACTGTTGACGTTGAGACTGGTGTTTTGCGGGTACTATTTAATGAAGCTGCCAGTTGAGGGCTTGTGAGGTGTCTGTTTCTCTAACTAGACACTAATGTACCTGTCCTCTTGCTCAGTTGTGCACCGGGGCCTCCCACTCCTCTTTCTATTCTGGTTAGGGCCAGTTTGCGCTGTTAGCTAACACAACGTGCCATTGGAACACAGGAGGGATGGTTGCTGATAATGGGCCTCTGTGCGCCTATGTAGATATTCCATAGAAATTCTGCCGTTTCCAGCTACAATAGTCATTTAAAACATTAACAATGTCTACACTGTATTTCTGATCAATTTGATGTTATTTTAATGGACAAAAAAAGTAGCTTTTCTTTCAAAAACAAGGACCTTTCTAAGTGACCCCAAACTTTTGAACGGTACTGTAGCTCAAGAAGATGTGTGGAATAATAAAGTAAGAGTGGTGTGTGTGTGTGGTGTGTGTGTGGTGTGTGTGTGGTGTGTGTGTGGCCAGGTGTTGTAGTTCCTCACTCATACCCCCTCGTCTCGCTGTGCTGGTGATTGATGGATTGACTGACTGATTGACTCTGTTCCCCAGATTGTCCAGTACATCGGGGAGATCTGCCGGTACCTGTTGAACCAGCCAGTAAAGGACATAGAGCGGCAACACCGGGTCCGCATGGCGCTGGGTAACGGCCTGCGCCAGTCCATCTGGGAGGAGTTCACCTCTCGCTTCAACGTGCCACAGATAGCAGAGTTCTATGGCGCCACAGAGTGCAACTGCAGCCTAGGCAACTTCGGCAACATGGTGAGGCGTTGAGGCGGACATTTTGGTTCTAGCACAAACCTAGATCTCAGATGATATGGTGTAGCTAGACCTTTTGGCTCTCACGGGGCATGTTCTGGTCTTTTACTACAGTATCTAATCCATGGGGATCGACGTCCACTTTATAACGCTGCCTGGTCTTAATTATATTCTCACGGGGCTCAAAGAACTCACCAGTCTGGTCATTTATTGTCTGGTATTTAATCGTCAGGAGTAAAATACTGTATTAGTTGTCACTCTGAATTTCTCCCATTGATTTGCCTCGTCTGACCTACGTAGCTATTGGCTGTAAGGTTAACAGAGTTTCAGTGCACCGTTTTTCTGTAACAGTAGTTGAATTGGGTTGACCAGTAGTTTGGGTTGACCAGTAGTTTGGGTTGACCAGTAGTTTGGGTTGACCAGTAGTTGTTTGTGGTAGTGTTGCCTCTATTGTCAGACGGTAGCGTAGCGGGTCCAGCAGCCAGATCCTCCCCTTTCATCTACCGCACAACCCTGTAGTGTACCCACTAGATGTTAGTTGGGTTGATGTTACAGTGTGGTAATGTCGTAGTAATGCTATCTATCCACCAGACGGGAGCGTGCGGGTTCAACAGCCAGATCCTCCCCTTCATCTACCCCATCAGACTGGTGAAGGTGGACGAAGAGACTATGGAGCTCACTAGAGGGCCCGATGGAGTCTGCATCCCATGCAAGCCCGGTACGTCCCCGCCCTATACCCATTCAGTACCTATTTATACCTCCTTTTTTAGTTTTTTTTACAGTGGTTGATTATTTAGTTTTGCCCACCTATAAAGTCACATTTTAGTTCACCAATGTATATTAGGAGAAGCAAAACCCAAAGCAAACTGGTGGAATGGACAGCCGCACACTGTGTATACTTGGTTAAGTACACTAAGTAAACATTTGGTAACAAAAGCAGCAAGGTTGCACAAAAGGTCGCTGTGACTAAAATGTTGTGTTTGTTATGTTTGCAGTAGTTGAGTTGGCCAGGCCTGTTGCTTTATGTAATAGACTCTCTGTCTCTGTCTCTGTCTCTCTCTCTCTGTCTCTCTCTCTCTGTCTCTCTCTCTCTCTCTCTCTCTCTCTCTCTCTCTCTCTCTCTCTCTCTCTCTCTCTGTCTCTCTCTCTCTCTGTCTGTCTGTGTCTCTGTCTCTGTCTCTGTCTCTGTCTCTGTCTCTGTCTCTGTCCCTCTGTCTGTCTGTCTGTCTGTCTGTCTGTCTGTCTGTCTGTCTGTCTGTCTGTCTGTCTGTCTGTCTGTCTGTCTGTCTGTCTGTCTGTCTGTCTGTCTGTCTGTCTGTCTGTCTGTCTGTCTGTCTGTCTGTCTGTCTGTCTGTCTGTCTGTCTGTCTGTCTGTCTGTCTCTGTCTGTCTAGGTGAGCCCGGCCAGTTGGTGGGTAGGATAATTCAGAATGATCCCCTGAGAAGGTTTGATGGCTACGTGAATGAAGGAGCCACCACCAAGAAGATCGCTAACAACGTCTTCAAGAAGGGAGACAGCGCCTATCTGTCAGGTAAAAGGCTACTAAACTTAATCATAGATCCCCCTGTCTCTATCAATCAATATATATATATCTATACGATGTTATTTTTAATATTTATCATTTAAAATTTTTTTTGTATATATATATATATATATATATTTTGTTTTATATATATATTTTTATATCTTTGTTTTCTTATATATATCTATATATATTGTTTTATATATATATTATTGTTTTATATCGTATATATTTGTTATATATATATATTGTTTTATATATATATTGTTTATATATGTATTTTTATATTATATATATTGTTTTATATATATATTGTTTTTATAATATTATTTTTCTATATTATTGTTTATATATTATTGTTTTATATATATATTATTGTTTTATATATATATTATTGTTTTATATATATATTGTTTATATATATATTATTGTTTCTATATTATTGTTTTATATTTATTGTTTATATATCTATTATTGTTTTATATATATATTGTTTTATCTCTTATTATTGTTTTATATATCTATTATTGTTTTCTATATATTATTGTTTTATCTATATCTTGTTTTATCTATTCTTGTTTTATATAATTGTTTTCTATCTTATTGTTTTATATATCTTATTGTTTTATATATATATATGTTTTATCTATATTATTGTTTTATATATATATTGTTATATATATATTATTGTTTTATATATATTATTGTTTTATATATTATTGTTTTATATATTATTGTTTTATATCTTATTGTTTTATATATATATTATTGTTTTATCTATATCTTATGTTTTATATATATATTATTGTTTTATATATATACTTGTTTTATTATATTATTATGTTTATATATATATTTTGTTTTATATCTATGTTTTATATATTGTTTATTTATATATTGTTTTATATAGATATTGTTTTATATATATATATATTGTTTATCTATATATATTGTTTTATATAGATATTGTTTTATATATATATTGTTTATATATATATCTTATTGTTTTATATCTATATTGTTTTATATAGATATTGTTTTATCTATATATATATATTGTTTTATATATAATATTGTTTTATATCTCTATATATTGTGTTTATATTTATATTGTTTATATATATATTGTTTTATTATATATCTTATTGTTTTATATATATTATGTTTTATATAGATATTGTTTATATCTATATATTATTGTTTTATATATATCTTGTTTTCTAGAGCTCTTGTTTTCTATTCTTGTTTTCTCTATCTCTTGTTTTATCTCTATATATTATGTTTTATCTCTTCTTGTTTTATATATTATTGTTTTCTCTCTATTCTTGTTTATCTCTATATTTCTTGTTTATATATCTTATTGTTTTATCTATCTATTTGTTTTTCTCTATCTATTATGTTTTATATCTATATTATGTTGTTCTATATATCTTTCTTGTTTTCTCTCTATATTATTGTTTTCTCTCTTATTGTTTTATCTCTCTTCTTGTTTCTCTATCTTTTGTTTCTCTATTCTTGTTTTCTATTCTTATTGTTTTCTCTATCTTCTTGTTTCTCTCTTTTGTTTTCTATATTCTTGTTTTTTCTCTTTATTGTTTTCTCTATTCTTGTTTCTATATCTCTTGTTTTATCTCTCTTCTTGTTTCTATCTTCTTGTTTTTCTATATTGTGTTTCTCTCTCTCTATTGTTTTCTCTCTATTCTTGTTTCTCTCTCTCTTCTTGTTTTCTATCTCTATTGTTTTCTCTCTATTCTTGTTTTATCTATCTATCTTGTTTCTCTCTCTTCTTGTTTTCTCTCTCTATGTTTTCTATCTTATTGTTTTCTCTCTCTTGTTTTCTCTCTTATTGGTTTCTACTCTCTTCCTTGTTTTACTCATCTCTCTCTTGTTTCATCATCTCTCTTCTGTTTTATCTCTTCTTATTTTCGTTTCTCTCTCATCTTCTTGTTTTCTCTACTCTCCTTGGTTTTATCCCTTTCTTGTTTTCTACTCTTCTTGTTTCTATCTCTTCTTGTTTTCTCTCATCTCTTCTTGTTTTACTCTCTCTCTCTTGTTTTCTCTCTTCTTGTTTTCTATCTTCTTGTTTTCTCTCTTCTTGTTTCTCTCTCTTCTTGTTTTCTCTCGCTCTTGTTTTATCTCTTCTTGTTTTCTCTCTTCCTTGTTTTCTCTACTTCTTGTTTTATATTCTTTCTGTTTCTCTCTCTCTTGTTTTCTCTCTCTCTTGTTTCCTCTCTTTCTGTTTTCTCTCTCTCTCCTTGTTTCTCTCTATCTCTTCATTGTTTTCCTCTTCTCTTGTTTTCTCTCGCTCTTTGTTTTCTTCTCTCTCTCTCTCTTTGTTTTCTCTCTCTCTCTCTCTCTCTCTCTTGTTTTTCTCTCTCTCTCTTTGTTTCTCTCCTCTCTCTCTTTGTTTTATCCTCTCTCTTCTCGTTTTCACTCTCTTCTTTGTTTTCTCTCTCTCTATCTGTTATATCTCTCTCTCTCCTCTCTTCTTCTCTCTGTTTTCTCCCTCTCTCTCACACACATTCTGAGGTGTTGAGGCATCATGGACCAGTATGGTTACTTGTACTTTACAAACACACGCACACACACACACACACACACACACACACACACACACACACACACACACACACACACACACACACACACACACACACACACACACACACACACACACACATTCTTATGCTTATTACCCCTGTCTCCCTCAAGGCGATGTCCTCATCATGGACCAGTATGGCTACATGTACTTTAAGGACCGTACTGGGGACACGTTCCGCTGGAAGGGAGAGAACGTGTCGACCACGGAAGTGGAGGGGACGTTGAGTCGTCTATTGGACATGAAGGATGTGGTGGTCTACGGAGTCGAGGTCCCAGGTACAGTAACACAGATCTTATATATATATATATACAGTATATATACTGAACAAAAATATAAATGCAACATGCAACAATTTCTAAGATTTTGCTGAGCTACAGTACATATAAGGAAATGAGTCAGTTGAAATAAATTCATTAGGCCCTAATCTATGGGTTTCCCATGACTGGGCAGCGGCACAGGACCACACCCTTGGGAATCAGACCCACCCACTGGGGAGTCAGGCCCACCCACTGGGGAATCAGACCCACCCACTGGGGAGTCAGGACCACACCCTTGGGAATCAGACCCACCCACTGTAGAGTCAGACCCACACCCTTGGGAATCAGACCCAGCCACTGTAGAGTCAGACCCACACCCTTGGGAATCAGACCCACCCACTGTAGAGTCAGACCCACACCCTTGGGAATCAGACCCACCCACTGTAGAGTCAGACCCACACCCTTGGGAATCAGACCCACCCACGGTAGAGTCAGACCCACACCCTTGGGAATCAGACCCACCCACTGTAGAGTCAGACCCACACCCTTGGGAATCAGACCCACCCACGGTAGAGTCAGACCCACACCCTTGGGAATCAGACCCACCCACTGTAGAGTCAGACCCACACCCTTGGGAATCAGACCCACCCACTGTAGAGTCAGACCCACCCACTTGGGAGTCAGGCCCACCCACTTGGGAGCCAGGCCCACCCACTTGGGAGTCAGACCCACACCCTTGGGAATCAGACCCACCCACTGTAGAGTCAGACCCACACCCTTGGGAATCAGACCCACCCACTGTAGAGTCAGACCCACACCCTTGGGAATCAGACCCACCCACTGTAGAGTCAGACCCACACCCTTGGGAATCAGACCCACCCACTGTAGAGTCAGACCCACACCCTTGGGAATCAGACCCACCCACTTGGGAGTCAGAACCACCCACTTGGGAGTCAGGCCCACCCACTTGGGAGCCAGGCCCACCCACTGTAGAGTCAGACCCACACCCTTGGGAATCAGACCCACCCACTGTAGAGTCAGACCCACACCCTTGGGAATCAGACCCACCCACTTGGGAGCCAGGCCCAGCCAATCAGAATGAGTTTTTCCCCACACAAGGGCTTTATTACAGACATAATCCTCAGCACCCCCCCTCCCTTCCCCTCTGACGATCCCGCCGATGAAGAAGCCGGATGTTGAGGTTCTGGGCTAGTGTGGTTACACGTGCTCTACAGTTGTTAGGCTGGTTGGACCTACTGCCAAATTCTGTAAAACTGACGTTGGAGTCAGCTTATGGTAGAGAAATGAACATTACATTATCTGGCAACAGCTCTGGTGGACATTCCTGCAGTCAGCATGCCAATTGCACGCTCCCTCAAAACTGGAGACGTCTGTGGCATTGTGTTGTGTTACAAAACGGCACATTTTAGTGGCCTTTTATTATACACAGGTGCACCTGTGTGATGATCATGCTTCTTGATATGCCACACCTGTCAGGTCGATGGATTATCTTGGCAAAGGAGAAAATGCTCACTAACAGGGATGTAAACACATTTGTGCACAACATTGGAGAGAAATAAGCTTCTTGTGGAACATTTCTGGGATCTTTTATTTCAGCTCATGAAACAAGGACCAACACTTGACATGTTGGGTTTATATTTTTGTTCCGTTTTGTTAGGTTCTAAATTGACCTATTAAAACTCACGGATGCTAAATAAATCTCAAACCAAGTTATTCACACACAGCTGCATAAGACAAAATACATAATCACACAAGCGCTGATATTTAACCCTTTCTCCTATGCTGAGTCTCCTCCTACAAATCTGAACAGCCGATGCATCTCTCTTGCTAGGCAGAGCCTTAGTGATATCTGTTCTTCCTCACTTCATTTGACCTGACCTCTGCCCCAAAGTGCTCACTCCTCCCCAACTCACGGCTGTCATGTTGACTCGTACCAGACTGTCTATTTTCCTCCCATAGGATCCCTGATGGCTAACAATAACATATCCAGACAGAATGTAAACATTATACATTACCCTCTCTCCCTCAGTGACATGAATAAGTATATTTCATATTCTCAGAACGGTATATATATTTGGGCAGAAGGCAAGGAGAGGTGACGGGAGTGGTGATTGACGGGAGATATCTTGCAGCCCGCTGGCTCCACCCCCGAGCCTTACTTCCTGCCCCAACGAGGCAAGCCGGTGGATCATTAAGCCATGGAGAGCTTGGGGATAAAAGAGGAAGTGGGCTGCACAAACAGGGAGAGGTGTGCGTGCGATCTATATTACCTGTTGTGACCTGGACTGGCTGATTACCCCCCCCCCCCTTTCTGTGGACAACCCAGCCACACAGCCAAGAGAGCGTATCAATCGATGTTTCTTCTGCATGTGACCAAACAAGATGTGTCGAATGAAGCACGTGGTGTCGGACTGATGAGTGGTGTCGGACTGATGAGTGGTGTCAGACTGATGCGTGGTGTCGGACTGATGAGTGGTGTCGGACTGATGATGAGTGGTGTCGGACTGATGAGTGGTGTCGGACTGATGAGTGGTGTAAGACTGATGATGAGTGGTGTCGGACTGATGATGAGTGGTGTCGGACTGATGAGTGGTGTCGGACTGATGAGTGGTGTCGGACTGATGAGTGGTGTCGGACTTGATTGAAGTGGGTGTCAGACTGATGAGTGGTGTCGGACTGATGAGTGGTGTCGGGCTGATGAGTGGTGTCGGACTGATGAGTGGTGTCGGACTGATGAGTGGTGTCGGACTTGAGAGTGGTGTCGGACTGATGAGTGGTGTCGGACTGATGAGTGGTGTCGGACTGATGAGTGGTGTCAGACTGATGCGTGGTGTCGGACTGATGAGTGGTGTCGGACTGATTATGAGTGGTGTCGGACTGATGAGTGGTGTCGGACTGATGAGTGGTGTAAGACTGATGATGAGTGGTGTCGGACTGATGATGAGTGGTGTCGGACTGACTGAGTGGTGTCGGACTGATGAGTGGTGTCGGACTGATGAGTGGTGTCGGACTGATGAGTGGTGTCAGACTGATGAGTGATGTCGGACTGATGAGTGGTGTCGGACTGATGAGTGGTGTCGGACTGATGAGTGGTTGTCGGACTGATGAGTGGTGTCGGACTGATGATGGTGTCGAGTACTGATGAGTGGTGTCGGACTGATGAGGGTGTCGGACTGATGATGAGTGGTGTCGGACTGATGATGAGTGGTGTCGGACTGATGATGAGTGGTGTCGGACTGATGATGAGTGGTGTCGGACTGATGAGTGGTGTCGGACTGATGAGGGGTGTCGGACTGACGAGTGGTGTCGGACTGACGAGTGGTGTCGGACTGACGAGTGGTGTCGGACTGACGAGTGTTGTCGGACTGATGAGTGGTGTCGGACTGGTGTCGAAATAAAGCACCACGTTAGCTTCAAAGCTTATGTGAAACTCTCCCCAGTTCTGGTGATGAGAGGAGGAGAGAGGAAGAACTGCCGCGCTGAGACTGCCAATGGCGTGTCACGGGTGTGTGCTTTGCTTTGCGCTCTCAAGGATATGTTGTTAGTCACGTCTGTCTGCTTGAGTGTGCTTTCCCGACCGACCATGTCGCCTACTGGCGGTAATGTGGTGGCGGTGAGCACTGAGCAGCAGACAGGCTTTGGAATGTTTGACCCATGATGTCATCACTAAAGCATGTTTCCCTCTTAAGGCAATTCCAGCCGCCTCTTGGTTGTTACAGCAGAGGTGAAGGACTTGATCTTTCACTAATTGTATGTACAGGTCGCCCTTTCAAAAGAGTTGTATGACCTCAGTGGTCTTTCCTGGTTAAATCGAGGTTAAATGACTGTATCATAAAATAAATAAAAGCTTTGGGGTTTTATGTTGTCTCAGGAGCCGAGGGGAAGGCTGGGATGGCTGCCGTAGCAGATCCAGAGAGGTCTACAGACCTGGAAAAGTTTGGGAAGGATCTGGAGAAAGCCCTGCCGCCATACGCACGACCCGTCTTCCTACGCTTCCTCAACGAGGTCAACAAGACAGGTGGGTTCAGTCTGTGTCCCAAGGATCTCTCCTTCCTCCCAAAGTCTGCATTTGTTCACTTTGAAATGAAATTACTGGTATAAGAAATGTGGTGGAAACTCCCACTAGCCCATGCCTCCGGCAATCCAATGCTTTTAGATTTGTGGGAAGTAGTGAACTAGTGCACACTTCTCTACCGCACTACCACCTCTCCTCTTCTCCCTCACTCTCCTCCTCCAGGCACCTATAAGTTCCAGAAGACAGAGATGCGGAGGGAGGGTTTTGACCCAAGCAGCACGTCAAACAAACTGTACTTCCTTGACCCCAGCAGGGGGCGCTATGTGGAGCTGCACCAGGAGCTCTACAGCAGCATCATCTCAGGGAAGCAGAAACTGTAAATGTGACATCTGATCTGGTCACTCTTTGCCCCCCCCCCCAGCCAATATCCCTAAACAATCCCTATCCACCCCCCACACACACAGAAACACCCCTATACCTGAAGTCACTCTCCCTCCCCCCAGAAAAACTCTAACTCCCACAACCCCCCTATCTCTATCTGCTCTCTCTAAGCCCACGCCCCTCGTTACCTCAGCAACCAGAAAGGAGCAGCTGAGTCTCATCTGGAACACATGACAAGCCAATCTGACACCCTACCCCATGATACACCTAGAGCGACCTTTGCCCTTTGACCCCTGAGGTACTTCCCCCGACCCTTCACCCCCCCACCCCACCCCCCACCCCAGAGCTTCACCTGACCAGGACCAAGAGGAGCGCCCGCTGGAAGGACACAACTTGTTTGCTGAGAGGGGCATGTGGCATGTCTCCAGAATGCAAGAACATAATAACTTACTCCAAATCTAACAAATTAAATACAAACTAGTTAGAGGAACAGGAACATGGCACAATGAAGGAACGTGAATTGAACAAAGGAAACACTCCTATTGGTCTGTCGGGTTTGTCTGTCTAATGTTGATGAGGTCACTCCATCTGAGGCCCAGCCTGCACAATGCCCAGTCAGTGGCTTCTGTTGTGACACAAAAGGACAGATTGGTTTTAGTGGAGTGGGGTCTGCCCATCCATGTTAGACATACAGTACAGCAAGCCTAGAGGCTGTATGTCAGGGGAGGGAGATTCACGTGGTTGAAACTGGGATCCAGCATTGGCAGAACAATAATCAGCCAGCCATAAGGTGATCTGAGAAGAAAGCTGTCTATAATATTGAAATATGTCTGCATTACACCAAATATATTTAATTTGTAGAATAGTCTTTACATATTTAACATAAATAAACGATGATGTTTAACATCGAGTTCCTAATAAAATGCTAATCAAAATGCTAATCATGTTATGCCATGTCCACGGTTGCGCTTGGCTTTCTCCTGACCTCCCCTTCACTACCTTATGGGGTTCTCCTCCCTTCACTACCTTATGGGGTTCTCCTCCCCTTCACTACCTTATGGGGTTCTCCTCCCCTTCACTACCTTATGGGGTTCTCCTCCCCTTCACTACCTTATGGGGTTCTCCTCCCCTTCACTACCTTATGGGGTTCTCCTCCCCTTCACTACCTTATGGGGTTCTCCTCCCCTTCTTCAACCAACCACCGGCCGCTAGAACACATACTCTCACAGTTTCAAACATGATTCTGAAAGTTCTGAATCTGGGATAGAAGATTATGATTCTGAAAGGTTCTGAATCTGGGATAGCAGATTCTGATTCTGGGATAGAAGATTTCTGATTCTGAAAGGTTCTGATTCTGGGATAGAAGATTTCTGATTCTGAAAGGTTCTGATTCTGGGATAGAAGATTCTGTTTCTGAAAGGTTCTGATTTAGATGGGGAGGGTTTCTGTCAGTATTGTGCAGGTTGGGCCTAAATGGTATGGCATAGTGGATATTTTAAAGCCGGACAAAGAGAGCTGAATTGAAAAGCACCAACTTCTGTCCGTCTCTGTGGCGGATTTAATATGAGCAGAGTAATATTCTGGTGCCTCAGAAGGAATTCAACTCTCTCTCAGACTCAAACCAAACGATCGAAGAGAGCTGAGAGGAAAGGGCAAAGATCATTCTCTTCGTCATCGTTGTTTGTTCTTCTTCTTCCTTGTTTCATCTTCTTAGCAGCATGAATGATCAACACAAACAGAGCACTGTGCCTTCACTGTGAGTTTACAGACTCAGATTCACAGGCCCTGTCCCATAACACCCTACTCCTTCACCCCTCACTCCCTTCTGTCCCATAGTCTCTCCCCTCAGTCTCTTCCCTCTCTCCCTACTATCCCGTAGTCTCTCCCCTCAGTCTCTTCCCTCTCTCCCTACTGTCCCGTAGTCTCTCCCCTCAGTCTCTTCCCTCTCTCCCTACTGTCCCGTAGTCTCTCCCCTCGGTCTCTTCCCTCTCTCCCTACTGTCCCGTAGTCTCTCCCCTCAGTCTCTTCCCTCTCTCCCAACTGTCCCGTAGTCTCTCCCCTCAGTCTCTTCCCTCTCTCCCAACTGTCCCGTAGTCTCTCCCCTCAGTCTCTTCCCTCTCTCCCTACTGTCCCGTAGTCTCTCCCCTCAGTCTCTTCCCTCTCTCCCAACTGTCCCGTAGTCTCTCCCCTCGGTCTCTTCCCTCTCTCCCTACTGTCCCGTAGTCTCTTCCCTCAGTCTCTTCCCTCTCTCCCTACTGTCCCGTAGTCTCTTCCCTCAGTCTCTTCCCTCTCTCCCTAATGTCCCGTAGTCTCTCCCCTCAGTCTCTCCCCTCAGTCTCTTCCCTCTCTCCCTACTGTCCCGTAGTCTCTTCCCTCAGTCTCTTCCCTCTCTCCCTACTGTCCCGTAGTCTCTCCCCTCAGTCTCTTCCCTCTCTCCCTACTGTTCCGTAGTCTCTCCCCTCAGTCTCTTCCCTCTCTCCCAACTGTCCCGTAGTCTCTCCCCTCAGTCTCTTCCCTCTCTCCCTACTGTCCCGTAGTCTCTCCCCTCAGTCTCTTCCCTCTCTCCCAACTGTCCCGTAGTCTCTCCCCTCAGTCTCTTCCCTCTCTCCCTACTGTCCCGTAGTCTCTCCCCTCAGTCTCTTCCCTCTCTCCCTACTGTCCCGTAGTCTCTTCCCTCAGTCTCTTCCCTCTCTCCCTACTGTCCCGTAGTCTCTCCCCTCAGTCTCTTCCCTCTCTCCCTACTGTCCCGTAGTGTCTTCCCTCAGTCTCTTCCCTCTCTCCCTACTGTCCCGTAGTGTCTTCCCTCAGTCTCTTCCCTCTCTCCCTAATGTCCCGTAGTCTCTCCCCTCAGTCTCTCTCCTCAGTCTCTCCCCTCAGTCTCTTCCCTCTCTCCCTACTGTCCCGTAGTCTCTTCCCTCTCTCCCTACTGTCCCATAGTCTCTCCCCTCAGTCTCTCCCCTCAGTCTCTTCCCTCTCTCCCTACTGTCCCGTAGTCTCTTCCCTCAGTCTCTTCCCTCTCTCCCTACTGTCCCGTAGTCTCTTCCCTCAGTCTCTTCCCTCTCTCCCTACTGTCCCGTAGTCTCTTCCCTCAGTCTCTTCCCTCTCTCCCTACTATCCCGTAGTCTCTCCCCTCAGTCTCTTCCCTCTCTCCCTACTGTCCCGTAGTCTCTTCCCTCAGTCTCTTCCCTCTCTCCCTACTGTCCCGTAGTCTCTTCCCTCAGTCTCTTCCCTCTCTCCCTACTGTCCCGTAGTCTCTCCCCTCAGTCTCTCTCCTCAGTCTCTCCCCTCAGTCTCTTCCCTCTCTCCCTACTGTCCCGTAGTCTCTCCCCTCAGTCTCTCTCCTCAGTCTCTCCCCTCAGTCTCTCCCCTCAGTCTCTTCCCTCTCTCCCTACTGTCCCGTAGTCTCTTCCCTCTCTCCCTACTGTCCCGTAGCACCCTATTCCCTCAATCTCTATCCTTTACTTATCCATTCAACTCTCCATGTTATTCCCACCCTCTCACTCTCGTTAGGCATGTCTCCCACCAAAGTACCTCACACTCTCATCCCATTTTCTGTCATGCTGTAATTGTTCTCAGAGCACATAAATGCACTACTACCGTCTCCACTCTGACGACTGTCAGTGTACACTCTATCTCTGTGTCCTCTCAAAACAAGCAAACAAATCATGAGCCAGTTCGGCAAGCCAAACATCCTGTCTGTGTGAAGTCGATGGTGGAGACCAGGGGAGAAGGATTCTCCTACCACGCTGAGGATCATGGGTAGTGTAGTTTGCCAGGTTCCTCCCCTTTGTCTCCTGTCTGGTGTGTCTCTGTCGTCTTACATACATGCACACCGGGATGATGAGGAGGAAGAGGAAGTGATGACATTGCTCTCCAGCTCTATCCACCATTTTGTGTATTTATTATTAGTGATGATCGTTTTGTGGCTCACAATGTTTAATGAGGAAAAGTGTTTGTGGAAGAAAACAATTAGACCAATATTTATGTTGTAAAGAGGAATATATACATTTTGGGGGTTATATATGCTGCTTTGATGTTTTTGATCCTGGGGTGTCATAGGATAGTATGACCATGAGGTGGCGCATGACTGGGCAGGCCCAGAGGAATCTGTAAGGGCATTGGGCAATAGTCTGAAGTGGTTTACTCGCATGTCTGATATGAAAGGAGTGGAGACAAGTGGAAACAGCCATAGCCGTATTGCTTTCACCTAACCTGCTGTGTTGTTGTGTTAAAGGAGAGGAGACCAGGAGCGGGATCTATTCTAGACTATTGAGATGCACCTCCTGTCTGTCCCAGATGTGTTTCCCACTTGGGGGGAATTTAAATTATACATATTTTAAGTATGAATTATTCCTTATTTGAATGTGCATTGACTGTGTCAGAGCTATGCGTTGTTTGTTATTTTCTCTGTGTGAAATCAAAGCTTTAATGTGTCAGGATTCTGGAAGTGAGTGAAGGGGCTCCGCGAGTTTGTCTGCCTGTTAGACCGTTGACCAGCACCCACACCTATGACAGCCCCTGACCACTGGAGGGCGCCAAACTCCAGCCCTTCTATACAGTCTGCTGTGCGGAGGCCCTCTGTTTTCATACCTGTCCTGCATTGGTCACAATGTGACACACACACACACACACAGATGAAGTCGAATGAGAGTATGGCAATATCAGAGTGTATTGTTTGGATAGCTACAGTCCAACCGCTTAAGAAACAGGTTTAGTCCTACATTCCACTAGAACTACATTCCATTCCAATATGTCTCTTGTCAATCTGTCCCCAGTCAATCAGTCAATCAAATGTATTTATAAAGCCCTTTTTACATCAGCAGATGTCACAAAGTGATGTAGAGAAACCCAGACTAAAACTATAAACAGCAAGCAGTCTCGTCTCACAACTGTGCAGAGTCTGGCGAGTGAGATTGCTCTGTCCCCAGCAGAATAAAATATGTGGAAACTTGAGATGAGTATGAATAATGGCCACGTGCTTACTTTACAAGCCATTACATCAATACTGTTGCTTTGCACTGTAACTTTGATGACGCTATTTCTAAAGCCTTGTGGGCAGGCGTGTACAGAGAATAGGCCTACCTAGTACCCACACATCCCAATTTCAGTGTTATCTTTAAGTACTGCTATCTTATTCCTGTGACACTGAATAGAGAGACGTGAGTGTCACAGACTCTCTGAGGTTATCAGTTTACTCTGGTGATGTCCAGAGACAACTCCCTAGCTGCTAGGAAGTTGTGTAGAACGCACAGACTAAGGGGTAAGAGGCTAGGAGTTGTTTCTGGACAGGGCACATGTGTCACAAACCAATTGTAACGTGTGAGAGGGACAGGGTGTTGGTCAGGTCTTTAACCAGAGGGAGGCGCTGTTTCCCAGCAAAATCATCCTGGCTGCTGCCTAACACACCAGTGAACCCTCATTCCATAGGACTAAACATTATTATTATGTCCTACTAACAAACTGTATCAAAGAATGTCTGATTTATTTATAAAATATATTGTTGAAATATCAATGCATTGCTCTTCTATAGTACTGGGGTACTGGGATGATGGATAACGAATAAAACTGATTGATGAATGGAAACTTACTTTGTTTACCTTGGTTGTATATTGTGTTGAAGTGAAGAGTCCCAAATGGTAAATAAATAATGCTCTATACCTTTATTTTCTTATGATTGGTTCATATCAGTTGCATGGTATGCTTGAGCCAATCATGAGACCCAATGATACTGACAAACAGGAAGTAGGATGTAGAACTAGAAGCCTGCATTGAATATGTTAGGTGATTTTTTGGAGTCATGGGTAACTGCATAGACGGAGTGTGTCTGAAAGTGGGCATGTAAACAGAAGTGGGAGAATCAACAGAAGTGGGAGAATCAACAGAAGTGGGAGAATCAACAGAAGTGGGTATCTGGAAAGCGAATCAGCTAATTAGGCAGCTTTGTTGCCACTCAATACTGTTTTGCGGGGCTGATTTGGCCTCACAATGACTCGATTGTTGACAACTGTAGCATTTTAGCTAAGCCTAATCCGTTTCCTAACCTTAACCTCATTCTCCTAACCTGTCACGTTAATTATCCTAACCTGCTACGTTAGTTCTCTTAACCTGCAATGTAAGCTGGCCCACTGTACACCTGGCTATGGCCCGTAAAACCAATCATGGAGTACTGATGCTACACCCATCGCTATTGATCCATCCACTGAAGTTACACCCATCGCTATTGAGCCATCCACTGAAGTTACACCCATCGCTATTTATCCATCCACTGAAGTTACACCCATCGCTATTGAGCCATCCACTGAAGTTACACCCATCGCTATTGATCCATCCACTGATGCTACACCCATCGCTATTGATCCATCCACTGAAGTTACACCCATCGCTATTGAGCTATCCACTGAAGTTACACCCATCGCTATTGATCCATCCACTGAAGTTACACCCATCGCTATTGATCCATCCACTGATGCTACACCCATCGCTATTGATCCATCCACTGAAGTTACACCCGTCGCTATTGATCCATCCACTGATGTTACACCCATCGCTATTGATCCATCCACTGAAGTTACACCCATCGCTATTGATCCATCCACTGAAGTTACACCCGTCGCTATTGATCCATCCACTGAAGTTACACCCGTCGCTATTGATCCATCCACTGAAGTTACACCCATCGCTATTGATCCATCCACTGATGTTACACCCATCGCTATTGATCCATCCACTGATGTTACACCCATCGCTATTGATCCATCCACTGATGTTACACCCATCGCTATTGATCCATCCACTGAAGTTACACCCATCGCTATTGATCCATCCACTGATGCTACACCCATCGCTATTGATCCATCCACTGATGTTACACCCATCGCTATTGATCCATCCACTGATGCTACACCCATCGCTATTGATCCATCCACTGATGCTACACCCATCGCTATTGATCCATCCACTGATGTTACACCCATCACGCCCTGACCAAACTAAATAACGACAAAACAAAGGAACTAAGGTCAGAACATGACAATGCTGATGTCCTCTTCCTCTTGTCTATAAATGACTAGCTGGCTTTAAATCATGCATACAAAAATATTGGCAATGGTGAATCCATATTAATAAATAGTATTTTTTGGGGGGGGGGGTTTATATTGTAAAATGACATGTTGCTCTTCTGACAGTGTTGCCCAGTGTATGACTCAAAACAAAGGCTTCTTGGTTGGTAAAAGGACAAACAGTGAATTGAATAATTGTTTAAAAAATAGCACAAATGTCCCTTTATCTGTCTGAATCCTACGACTGGTGTATTTGAAGCTTGGTCTTCTTTGCTCTCCTCTCAGAATTGTAATAAAGAATTTTCAGCAATGTCTATCATTCCCTCTCTACCTGCTGCAGCTGGGCACCGTCCTAGGCGGATGCTCAACAAAGTGGAGAGTCTCAAATGGCCAGGAAGCAATGGTCTATAACCATGTTATATGGTAGGCCTGAGCCAATCATGAAACCCCGACGCTACTGAGAAAAGGAAGTAGAATGTAGAACTAGAAACCTGCAATGAAAATGCTATGTGATTTCGGGGAGTATCTCAATTGCATGCTCCTCGCATCCTTTCTACTCGCCCCATTCTGAAAACCCATTGGAGGAGAAGGTCGGAGGGGCGGGACCTCTGGCTTTCTCATCCAATGGGTTTTGGTGCCAGGAGTATGCAACTGAGTTTCTCTCCGTGCCTCCTTGTTTTCTCGAGGCACTCTAGCCATTGATCTGTCAAGAAAACTGCGTCAGACATCTGAACCTATTATGGGGTAATGTGTATTGTGGAGAGCAAAACACCTCTCTCCTATCTGATGATTGACTGGGGCATAATTCTGTATCTCTCTGGTCTCAGAAAGGATCACTCCAGTTTAGGAAGGGAAATCAACGAGGGGTCTATGCGTTCTCTGGAAAATAATGAACCATGTGGAAGGTGTGTTCCATGACACACTTTCGGAGTGGAACTGACCTTCCACGGAGTTGCTTTATTTGCCAAGGAACACAAAGAGCCCCGAGCTGATTGTCCCTTTTATACCATGGCTATAATTTAACAAATTTATAGCTAGAAATGTGTTCATTTGCGGGTATAAATGTGTTAAACATCCACTGAAGTAGCTAACAAGTTTACTAGATAGTGACAGTAACCAAACAAACAGACTTGCTAGTTTAGCTAACCAAACTATAAGTCCTAGCTTGCTATTATGAAAATCTAATTCACCGATGCCAATGTTTTCAATTTGACTTTTGCTTTCAAAAGCAGCTCAAACATAGAACATGCAATAACTATATCCATTGAATTCATGCTCTAGAATGCCCTTCAAGCCAATCAGAAACGAGTATTCAACAATGCCATGGTATAAGTAATATTAATAAACCCTTCTTCTTCTCACCAACCTAGCCACATGATGCACTTTTTATTTATCATTATCAAAGTTAGCTGACGACACAACAGTGGTAGGACTGATTACCAACGACGATGAGGCAGCCTACAGGGAGGAGGTCAGAGACCTGGCAGTGTGTTGCCAGGACAACAACCTCTCCCTCAACGTCAGCAAGACAAAGGAGCTGGTCGTGGGCTACAGGAAATGGAGGGGCGAGCACGCCCCCATCCACATCGATGGGGCTGTAGTGTAGCGGGTCGAGAGCCTCAAGTTTCTCTGTGTCCACATCACCAAGGAATTAACATGGTCCACCACACACCCACACAGTTGTGAAGAGGGCATGGTAGCTCCTCTTCCGCCTCAGGGGGCTGAAAAGATTTGGAATGGGCCTTCAGATCTTCAAAAAGTTATACAGCTGCACCATTGAGCGCATCTTGACTTGTTGCGTCATCGCTTGGTGCGAAAACTGAAACCACTCGATTGCAAGGCGCTACAGAGGGTGATGAGTACGGCCCAGTACATCACTGGGGTCGAGCTCCCTGCCATCCAGGACCTCTCTCTATGCCAGGGGTCAGAGGAAGGCACAAAAGATTGTCAAAGATTGCAGCCACCCAAGCCATTGACTGTTCTCTCTGCTACCACACAGCAAGCGGTACCAGTGCACCAAGTCTGGAACCAACAGGACCCTGAACGAGCCACAAGACTGCTAAACAAGACCGTTAAATAGCTAACCAAATGGCTACCCAGAGTACCTGCATTGACCTTTTTTTGCACTGAATCGATGCACACACACTGGACTCTACCCACACACCCACACATACAGTACCAGTCAAAAGATTGGACACACCTACTCATTCAAGGGGTTTCTTTATTTTTACTATTTTCTACATTGTAGAATAATAGTGAAGACATCAAAACCACATATGGAATCATGTAGTAACCAACAAAGTGTTAAACACTTGTTTGAGACTTGTTTTTCAACAGGACAATGTTGGCTGCTTTTCCTTCACTCTGCGGTCCAATTCATCCCAAACCATCTCAATTGGGTTGAGGTCGGGTGATTGTGGAGGCCAGGTCATCTGATACAGCACTACGACTTCTTGGTCAAAAAGCCCTTACACAGCCTGGAGGTGTGTTGGGTCATTGTCCTGTTGGAACAATGTCCACTAAACTCAAAGCACTAAACTCAAACCATATGTGATTGTGTATCGCTGCAGAATGCTGTGATAGCCATACTGGTTAAGTGTCAACAGCAAAGCAGTGTCACCAGCAAAGCACCCCCACACCTTCACACCTCCTCCTCCATGCTTAACGGTGGGACCCACAGATGCGGAGATCATCCATTCACCGACACTGCGTCTCACAAACACATACTGCTGTTGGAACCAAAAACCTCAAATTTGGACTCTTCAGACCAAAGGACAAATTCCCACCGGTCTAATGTCCATTGCTCGTGTTTCTTGGCTTAAGCAAGTCTCTTCTTATTATTGGTGTCCTTTAGTAGTGGTTTCTTTGCAGCAATTCGACCATGAAGGCCTGATTCACACAGTCTCCTCTGAACAGTTGATGTTGAAATGTGTCTGTTACTTGAACTCTGTGAAGCATTTATTTGGGCTGCAATTTCTGAAGCTGATAACTCTAATGAACTTATCCCCTGCAGCAGAGGTAACCCTGGGTCTTGCTTCCTGTGGCGGTCCTCATGAGAGCCAGTTTCATCATAGTGCGCTTGATGGTTTTTGCGACTGCACTCAAAGGAACTTTCAAAGTTCTTGACATTTACTGGATTGACTGACCTTCATGTCTTAAAGTAATGATGGACTGTCGTTTCTCTTTGCTTATTTGAGCTGTTCTTGCCATAGTATGGACTTGGTCTTTTACCAAATAGGGCTATCTTCTGTATACCACCCCTAACTTGTCACGACACAACTGATTGTCTCAAACGCATTAAGAAGGAAAGAAATTCCACAAATTAACTTTTAACAAGGCACACCTGTTAATTGAAATGCCTTCCAGGTGACTACCTCATGAAGCTGGTTGAGAGATTGCCAAGAGTGTGTAAAGCTGTCCAAAGGGGGCTACTTTGAAGAATCTCAAATGCAAAATATATTTTTGGAATTACTACATGATTCCATGTTTGTTATTTCATAGTTTTGATGTCTTCACTATTATTCTACAATGTAGAAAATAGTACAAATTAAGAAAAACCCTGGAATGAGTAGGTTTGTCCAATCTTTTGACTGGTACTGTATGTGGGAACTCCTTCAAGACTGTTGGAAAAGCATTCCAGGTGTAGCTAGTTGAGAGAATGCCAAGAATGTGCAAAACTGTCACCAAGACAAAGGGTGGCTATTTTGAAGAATCTCAAATATAAAATATATTTTGATTTGATTAACACTTTTTTGGTTACTACATGGTTCCATATGGGTTATTTCATGTCTTCTACAATGTAGAAAATAGTCAAAATAAAGAATAGCCCTTGAATGAGTAGGTCTGTTCAAACTTTTGACTGATACCGTACTTACACTAACTTACCAACACAGACACACTGCATATGCCCCGCCCCACACATTTAACATGCGCTCACATTCACACTGATGCCACACACACACACACACTTTCAAACTCACCACATACGCTGCTGCTACTGCTCAGTCTATTATCTATCCTGTTGCCTAGTTACTTTACCCTTACCTATATGTACATAGCTACCTCAATTACCTAGTACCTCGGTACTGGTACTCCCTGTATAGAGCTGTGTTTTTTTAGGGACCTGTCAAGAAACATTTCACTGTTAGTCTACACCTGTTGTTTACAGTGCCTTGCAAAAGTATTCATCCCTCTTGGCATTTTTCCAGTTTTGTTGCATTACAACCTGCAATTTAAATTGATTTTTATTTGGATTTCATGTAATGGACATACATAAAATAGTCCAAATTGGTGAAGTGAAATGAAAAAAGTTCGTTTAAAAAAATTCTCAAAAAATTCTCAAAACGGAAAAGTGGTGTGTGCACATGTATTCCCCCCTTTGCTATGGAGCCCCTAAATAAGATCTGGTGCAACAAATTACCTTCAGAAGTCACATAATTAGTTAAATGAAGTCCACCTGTGTGCAATCTAAGTGTCACATGATCTGTCACATGATCTCAGTATACATACACCTGTTCTGAAAGGCCCCAGAGTCTGCAACACCACTAAGCAAGGGGCACCACCAAGCAAGCGGTACCATGAAGACCAAGGAGCTTTCCAAACAGGTCAGGGACAAAGTTGTGGAGAAGTACAGATCAGGGTTGGGTTATAAAAAATATCAGTACCTTGGACCTCCCACGGAGCACCATTAAATCCATTTCTTTTTTAAATGGAAAGAAAATGGCACCACAACAAACCTGCCAAAGGAGGGCCGCCCACCAAAACTCACAGACCAGGCAAGGAGGGCATTAATCAGAGAGGAAACAAAGAGACCAAAGATAACCCTGAAGGAGCTGCAAAGCTCCACAGTGGAGATTGGAGTATCTGTCCATAGGACCACTTTAAGCCGTACACTCCACAGAGCTGGGCTTTACAGAAGAGTAACCAGAAAAAAGCCATTGCTTAAAGAAAATAATAAGCAGACACATGTGGTGTTTACCAAAAGGCATTTGGGAGACTCCCAAAACATATGGAAGAAGGTACTCTGGTCAGATGAGACAAAAATGTAGCTTTTTGGCCATCAAGGAAAACACTATGTCTGTTGCAAACCCAACAACTCTCATCACCCTGAGAATACCATCCCCACAGTGAAGCATGGTGGTGGCAGCATCATGCTGCGGGGATGTTTTTCATCAGCAGGGAAACTGGTCAGAATTGAAGGAACGATGGATGGTGCTAAATACAGGGAAATTCTTTAGGGAAATCTGTTTCAGTCTTCCGGAGATTTGAGACTGGGACGGGGGTTCAACTTCCAGCAGGACAATGACCCTAAGCATACTGCTAAAGCAACACTTGAGTGGTTTAAGAGGAAACATTTAAATGTCCTGGAATGGCCTAGTCAAAAACCCAGACCTCAATCCAATCGAGAATCTGTGGTATGACTTAAAGATTGCAGTACACCAGCGGAACCCATCCAACTTGAAGTAGCTGGAGCAGTTTTGTAAAAATCCCAGTGGCTAGATGTGCCAAGCTTATAGAGACATACTCCAAGAGACTTGCAGCTGTAATTTTTGCAAAAGGTGGCTCTACAAAGTATTGACTTTGGGGGGGTGAATAGTTATGCACGCTCAAGTTTTCATTTTTTCAAGTCTTATTTCTTGCTTCAAAGTGGTAGGCATGTTGTGTAAATCAAATTATACAAACCCCAGAAAAATACATTTTAATTCCAAGTTGTAAGGCAGCAAAACAGGAAAAATGCCAAGGGGGTGAATACTTTCGCAAGCCACTGTATGACGCATGTGACAAATAACATTTGATTCGATTATTTGCCTTCTGTTTTTCTGTTCTGTTGTGGCATTTAGGAACAACATTAAGCAATGGTAGAGAAGGCAGTGGTGAAAAAACTAGCCAATTGTCACACTTAAGTAAAAGTATAGATACCTTAATAGAAACCTGTTAAAGATAGGGCTGATTGCTGCCCCCTTTGGGGGAATTGCGTGCCCATAGTAAACAGAAAAGAAATCTGTCAAAAATTGCTAATATATGCATATAAAAAATATTATTGAATAGAAAACACTCTAAAGCTTCTAAAACCGTTTAAATTATGTCTGTGTGTAAAGCAGAACTCTCAGGGCACTAATTCTCCCAAACTCTCTCTTGTCATCATAAAGTTGTCCCAACTTTGACGTCATCGCCCCCACCCTTCCCAAGCACCTACAGTCCTGGGAACAGTTTCTATGTCTTCAGCGCGATGTCTGCTTTCAATAGAGCTTCTCATTGTGAGAATCGCGCGCTCACGAGAGTTTTGGCGGGCCGAAACCTTTCGGCACAACAATGCGTGTGTTTCGGTTCGTCCTCAGAATTGCTGTGAAGCTATATAACATGCTAACGCTGTGTTCTGAACATAGTTTGACAAGTTTAGTCGACATATAATATGTAATTTAGACGTTTTGGTGCGCACCCACTTGACTTTTTGGCTGCATTTCAACCGAAATATGTCGTGTTTGATAACCGAAAGACGCAGACTTCAAAACTAAAGCTGTATAAACCCTTCCAGGTCTTCTGATGGAAGAACAGCAAAGGTAAGGGAATATTTATGTGTTAAATTTGGGTTTCTGTGGACTCCAAGATAGAGGAGCCAAAATGCTAATTCCTGAGCGCCGACTCATATTATAGCCTAGTGAACGAAATCTGTAACGTTAAAAATAAATGTAACACAGCGATTGCATTTAGAAGAAGTGTATCTTTCTATATATATGTAGAACATGCATATTTAGTCCAAGTTTATGTTGTGTATTCCATGTTAGCTGACTGCATCTGCCGGAGCGATCGTCATTTCTCCGGACATTTGAGTAGCATTTTTTGAACAATGCGTCATTGTAAACAGAGATTTATGGATATATATAGCATATTATTGAAAAAAAACATAAATGTACTGTGTAACATGTTATATTACTGTCATCTGATGAAGATTTCAAAAGGTTAGTGAAATTATTTTTCTTTTAATCCTGCGTTTGGTGATTGCATATTTTGTTCAATTTGGCTATGGAAATTAGCTGTGTCTTCGGTGTGTCTTCGGTGGTGGTTTGACATAAATATGTGCTATGTTTTCGCCGTAAAACATTTTAGAAATCTGACTTGCTGGCTAGATAAACAAGTTGTTTATCTTTCATTTGAGCTATTGGACTTGTTAATGTGTGGAGGTTAAATATTTTTAAGAATATTTTTTGCGTTCCATGAGCCACATTCCAGCTGACGGTGGGAGGGCTGGTTCCCAGCTGGGAACCAAGATCTTCAACAGTTACTAGAAAGTTACTCAAGTAAAAGTGGAAGTCACCCAGTAAAAATACTACTTGAGTAAAAGTCTAAAAGTATTTGGTTTTAAATATACTGAAGTATCAAAAGTACATTTAATTGCTAAAATATATTTAAGCATTTGTCACGTCCTGACCTTAGAGAGCTTTTTATGTCTCTATTTTGGTTTGGTCAGGGTGTGATTTGGGTGGGCATTCTATGTTCCTTTTTCTATGTTTTTGTGTTTCTTTGTTTTGGCCGGGTATGGTTCTCAATCAGGGACAGTCAGGGTCTATCGTTGTCTCTGATTGGGAACCATACTTAGGTAGCTTTTTCCCACATATGTTTTGTGGGTAGTTGTTTTCTGTCTAGTGTTCTTCACCAGACAGGACTGTTTCGGTTTCGTTTATTCACTTTGTTATTTTTGTATAAGTGTTCAGTTCAATAAAAGTCATGAACACTTACCACGCTGCGCTTTGGTCTGATTCCTCCTCATCCGACGACTACACCCGTTACAGAACTACCCACCACAAACGGACCACGCAGCGTGGTATGGAGGAGCAGAGGGTTCAGGACTCCTGGACATGGGAGGAGATATTGGACGGAAAGGGACCCTGGAGACAGGCTGGAGAATATCGCCACCCGAAAACGGAACTGGAGGCAGCTAAAGCTGAGAGGCGGCGATCTGAGGCGAGTCAGTGATGCAGGCACAAGAGGCAGCCCCAAAAAGAATTGGGACTGGCACACGGGGAGATTGGCGGAGTCTGGCTATAGACCTGAGCCAACTCCCTGTGCTTACCTGACGCAGGCACCGTGTGCTCATAGCCCGGTGCGCTATATGCCAGCCCCCCGCAAGTGCCATGCGAGAGTGCGCATCCAACCAGGGCGGATTGTGGGAGCTTAGCGCGCTTGGTCTCCGGTGCGCCTTTTCGGCCCAGGGTATCCTGCGCCGGCTCTGCGCACTGTGTGCGCTGGGACTGTTCAGTTCGTCCTATGCCTGCGCTCCGCCCGTGCCGGGCTAAAGGGGGCATTGAGCCAAGTGGAGAGGTGCGAGTGGTAAGCACCAGATCCCCAGTGCTCCCCCACAGCCCGGTTCGACCTGTGCCTGCACTCTGGAGGGGCCGGGCTAAAGTGGTCATTCAGCCTGGAGGAGTGGTGCCAAGGCTGCGCACCAGAGCTCCAGTGCTCCCCCACAGCCCGGTTCATCCGGTGCCTCCTCTACGCACCAGGCCTCCTGTAGGTCTCCCTAGCCTGGTGGGCCCTGTGGCAGCCCCACACACCAGGCTGTCTCTGCATCTCCTCCCTCCAGAGTTGCCCTCCAGTCTGGACCATCCAGCGACGTACTCCAGTCCGGAGCCTCCAGTGTCGCCCTCCAGTCCGGAGCCTCCAGAGGCGCCCTCCAGTCCGGAGCCCCCAATGAGGGTCCCCAGTCCGGGGTCGGCGGCGAGGGTCCCCTCTCTAGAGGGACCACCTAAGTGGGCCAAGCCAGAGGTGGAGCGGGGTCTACGTCCCGCACCAGAGCCGCCACCGCGGAGAAATACCCACCCAGACCCTCCCCTATAGGTTCAGGTTTTGCGGCCGGAGTCCGCACCTTTGGGGGGGGGGGGGGGGTACTGTCACGCCCTGACCTTAGAGAGCTTTTTATGTCTCTATTTTGGTTTGGTCAGGGTGTGATTTGGATGGGCATTCTGTGTTCTTTTTTCTATGTTTTTGTATTCTTTGTTTTGGCTGGGTATGGTTCTCAATCAGGGACAGCTGTCTATCGCTTTTACCCACATGTGTTTTGTGGGTAGTTGTTTTCTGTTTCGTGTTATTCACCAGGCAGGACTGTTTCGTTTATTCACTGTTATTTTTGTTTAGGTGTTCAGTTCAATAAAAGTCATGAACACTTACCACGCTGCGCTTTGGTCCGATTCCTCCTCATCCGATGACGACACCTGTTACAGTATCAAAAGTAAAAGTATGAGTAATTTCAAATTCCTTATATTAAGCAAAGCGGACAACACCATGTTCTTCTTTTTAAAATGTACGGATAGCCAGGGGCACACTCCAACACTCAGACATTATTTACAAAAGATGCTTTTGTGTTTAGTGAGTCCCCCAGAGCATAGGCAGTAGGGATGACCACGTGTGCGTGAATTTAACAATTTTCCTGTTCTGCTAAGCATTCAAAATGTAAGTACTTTGGGTTGTCAGGGAAACTGTATGGAGTAAAAAGTACAATATTTTCATTAGGAATGTAGTGAAGTAAAAGTAAAAGTAGTCAAAAATATAAATAGTAAAGTAAAAATACCCCCCAAAAAACGACTTACAGTGGCAAGAAAAAGTATGTGAACCCTTTGGCATTACCTGGATTTCTGCATAAATGTGTCATAAAATTTGATCTGATCTTCATCTTAGTCACAACAATGGACAAACAGTGTGCTTAAACTAATAACACACACATTATTGTATTTTTCTTGTCTAAATTGAATACATCATTTAAACATTCACGGTGTAGGTTGGAAAAAGTATGTGAACCCCTAGGCTAATCGCTTCTCCAAAAGCGTATTGGAGTCAGGAGTCAGCAAACCTTGAGTCCAATCAATGAGACGAGATTGGAGATGTTGGTTAGAGCTGCCCTGCCCTATTTAAAAAAACTCACAAAATTTGAGTTTGCTATTCACAAGACGCATTGCCTGATGTGAACCTTGCCTCGAACAAAAGAGATCTCAGAAGACCTACGATTAAGAATTGTTGACTTGCATAAAGCTGGAATGGGTTACAAAAGTATCTCTAAAAGCCTTGATGTTCATCAGTCCACAGTAAGACAAATGATCTATAAATAGAGAAAGTTCAGCACTGTTGCTACTCTCCCTAGGAATGGCCGCTCTGCAAAGATGACTGCAAGAGCTCAGTGCAGAATGCTCAATGAGTTTAAGATGAATCCTAAAGTGTCAGCTAAAGACTTACAGAAATCTCTGGAACATGCTAACATCTCTGTTGACGAGTCTATGACACGTAAAACACCAAACAATAATGGTGGTCATGGGAGGACACCACGGCAGAAGAAAAGACATATATTTTTTAAACATTGCTAAACGTCTGAAGTTCACAAACGAGCACCTGGATGTTCCACGGAACATCTGGCAAAATATTCTGTGGACAGATTAAAGTTGTTTGGAAGGAACACACAACACTTTGTGTGGAGAAAAAAACGCACAGCACACCAACATCAAAACCTCATCCCAACTGTAAAGTACGGTGGAGGGAGCATCATGCTCAGGGGCTGCTTCAGGGCCTGGACAGCTTGCTGTCATCGACAGAAAAAATGAATTCCCAAGTTTATCATGACATTTTGCAGGAGAATGTAAGGCTATCCCTCCGCCAGTTGAAGCTCAACAGAAGTTGGGTGATGCAACAAGACAACGACCCAAAACACAGACGTAAATTAACAACAGAATGGCTTCAACAGAAGAAAATACGCCTTCTGGAGTGGCCCAGTCAGAGTCCTGACCTCAACCCGATTGAGATGCATGACCTCGGGAGCGGTTCACACCAGACATCCCAACAATATTGCTGAACTGAAACACTTTTGTAAAGAGGAATGGTCCAAAATTCCTCCTGACCGTTGTGCTGGTCTGATCCGCAACTACAGAAAACTTTTGGTTGAGTTTATTGCTGCCAAAGGAGAGTCAACCAGTTATTAAATCCAAGGGTTCACATACTTTTCTTGCCACTACAAGTAGTACTGTCTGGCTGTAAAGCATACATACAAAAACATTGGCAAGGGGAAATCTATATTAATACAAATCATTTGAAGGCCCAGTGCAGTCAAAAAAATGATTGTTCTGTTTGTTATATACTGTATATATCTACACTATGAGGTTGGAATAATACTGTGAAATTGTGGAAATCCTGATAATGCCCTGATAGTGTAAGAGCTGTTTGAAAAGTTTTGGTGAGATGGAGTTTTCGGCCTGCCTGGTGACATCACCAGGTGGTAAATGAGTTAATAGACCAATAAAAAAGTGAGTTCCAAACCTCTCTGCCAATAGCAGCTAGTTTTCAGTTTGTTCACTTTCACTCAGATCACCCCTAGACAGTCCTAGCTAAATTCTTGCTTGAGAAATTGCTCTTTGCTAAGAAGCTATTTGTGTTTCTTTTTGACCATTTTATTGTAAAACAATCACAGTAAGATACTTAATTGTTACCCAGAAATGATTTGTATTGAGATAAAAAAGAAAGAAAAAAACGTCTGCTTTGGACTTAAAACTGTTGTCTTTTTTGTTTTTCTTTAATATTGTAAAATTACATTTAGTTTCCCAATGTATGACTCAATGTATGACTCAATGTATGAGTCAATGTATGACTCAATGTATGACTCAATGTATGACTCAATGTATGACTCAATGTATGACTCAATGTATGACTCAATGTATGACTCAATGTATGAGTCAATGTATGACTCAATGTATGACTCAATGTATGACTCAATGTATGACTCAATGTATGACTCAATGTATGACTCAATGTATGACTCAATGTATGAGTCAATGTATGACTCAATGTATGACTCAATGTATGACTCAATGTATGACTCAATGTATGACTCAATGTATGACTCAATGTATGACTCAATGTATGACTCAATGTATGAGTCAAAAACAAAGACTTCTTGGTTGGTAAAAGGACAAACAGTGAATTGAATAATTGTTTAAAAAAGCACAAATGCCCCTTGTCTGAATACTTTAACTGATGTATTTGAAGGGTGGTATTTGAAGCACTCCTCTGTCCTGTCAGGAATTCAGGAATTCAATGTCCTTCAGGAATGCTCACCAAGGATTCAGGAGCCAACTTGTCTATCATTCCGCGTTCACATGCTGGTCGGAACTAGGAAACTCATAAATGTCCAACTTGCTAACTGGTTGAACGCGACATCTTTATAACTACAACCGGTTAGCAAGTCTGAAATGTCTGAGTTTTCTAGTTCCGACTGGCACGTGAACGCGGCATCATTCCCTCTCTGCCTGCTGCAGCTGAGCACTGTCTTCAGCTTCTGATCAATGATTGGCTGGGCAAATAATGGGCGGACTTGAGAAAAAAATTGGCATTGCCACTGTAGTCCAGCTCCAGTCCAGCTTTTCACTCTTTTACAGTTCAGTTTGGTTGCAGAACAGGGTACTTGTCTTTCTCTCCTCCTCTCTCTCTTTCCTTTTCTTCCTCTGCAACCAACCATGAGGATCACCTTTGTGACAATGGCCACGGCGATGGTGTGTTTGATGGGTGTCCATGGAGACGTGCAGCCTCAGAGAGAGTTCGACTTGCAGAGGGTGAGACCAGACTCAAATCAAATCAAAGTGTATTTCATGCATATGTTAAATCAGGTGCAGCGAAACACATTCTATCTCCAGCAGTGCAGTAAATGTCTAACAATAACAATACTAATACGCAAATAATCAACAACAACAAAAAGAAACTAGAAATATCCGAAGGAGCCAGAGTCATGTCAGAGTCCGTGCTGCTTCCTTCTTTCAACTGCTTGCTTTAATTACCCAGGGTGCATCAGTGAAGGGCCTGCTCTGCTTCCACAAGACATTTCACATCACACTAGCTGGGTAATCTAATCTTTGTGGGAAATGATTAAGCTAATTTTTAGAGGGCAATGGCATACTGTTGTATTGGTTTTTCATTGGGTGAGGCATAACTTTAAAGGGCATCTGCACTTCCTGATTTGGCATTGTTTTAGATTTGGTTCATTAAGAAATGCTAGAGGTCATGACTTGAATTCAAACGTTAGTTGCTTTCAGGGTGTGGTTTGATGTGGTGTCTCGTGTGTGTTCGCAGGTGGGAAGAGTTTTCTCAAATTATTAAGCCAATTAGCTTCAGCCGGCTGGTGTGCGAGTGTGGCAAAATTGGTTTGACTTTGGATAGCCTATATACATACATATTGTTATGGGCCGTCAATAAATGACAAAATATAAATGTGTCAATATTTTCATGATGCACAGCTTTGAGCTTTCTCATTAAATGCTTTCAAAATGTGTATATTAATATCTACAAGGTTGAGGTTTTAAACCATTGAAATTTAGAGCTATTGGGTTATTTACATATTGTTCCACAGGCAATACAATCGGGTTGTGTGCAGCTGCACTCCGAATTGATGATTACTTGTGTGCTGCCAGCTGCGGGCTTGTGGGCAGGATTGAAACAAACCCAACCTTCATTTATGTTGTGATTCAATCCCGACCACAAAACTGTTTTGGACAACAGTGAATTTATGACCAAAATTATCCTATTTACACGTTATACTCAATTCTGACAGTGGAATACATGTTTGACTCATGTCAATGCCACATAGGCTGTTTCCTAAATGAGAAGTTGTTTTTTAGGGGCAGTTTCTCTTCAACCTCGACCTCTAGTCCGTGAGTCTATTATTTAAATAAGTCATAGACATGTTCCCCGTCCCCACATGTTCAGTACTCATTGGCTGTCTGATAGGGAACGGAACGTTGTATCCGTGTGGTCGGGACGGGACCGCATTAGGACAGAGGCAGAAGCTGAACCCAAAGCAAACAGTGCTAGGGTCAAAGGTCAGGCAGACGGCAGGGTTGCAAAACAGATATAATGACTAGCAATGCACGCTAAGTTCCCTCTGCCCATGGCCCATGGACAGACACAGATATAGAACTAACTTCCTTATTAGATAATTATCTACAGTACCAGTCAAAAGTTTGGACTCACCTACTCATTCAAGGGGTTTTCTTTATTTTTACTATTTTCTACATTGTAGAATAATAATGAAGACATCAAAACTAAAATATCAACACATATGGAATCATGTAGTAACCAAAAAAGTGTTAAACAAATCAAAATAGGTTTTATATCTGAGATTCTTCAAAGTAGCCGCCCTTTTCCTTGATGACAGGTTTGCACACTCTTGGCATTCCCTCAACCAGCTTCATGAGGTAGTCACCTGGAATGCATTTCAGTTAACAGATGTGCTTTGTTAAAAGTTGTGTTGTGACAAGGTAGGGGTGGTATACAGAAGATAGCACTATTTGTTTAAAGACCAAGTCCATATTATGAACATCTCAAATAAACAAAGAGAAACTACAGTCCATCATTACTTTAAAACATAAAGGTCAGTCAATGCAGAAAATGTCAAGAACTTTGAAGGTTTCGTCAAGTGCAGTCGCAAAAACCATAAAGCGCTATGATGAAACTGGCTCTCACGAGGACCGCCACAGGAAAGGAATACCCAGAGGTACCTCTGCTGCAGAGGATAAGTTCATTAGAGTTACCAGCCTCAGATTGCCCAAATAAATGCTTCACAGAGTTCAAGTAACAGACACATCTCAACATGGACTGTTCAGAGGAGACTGCATGAAATCAGGCCTTCCTGGTTGAATTGCTGCAAAGAAACCACTACTAAAGGACACCAATAAGAAGAAGAGACTTGCTTGGGCCAAGAAACACGAGCAATGGACATTAGACCAGTAGAGATCTGTCCGATGGTCTTGTGAGATGCAGAGTAGGTAAAATTGCTGCTGGCCTATATACATAGACATGGTCACTTTAAGAATGTTCACATACTGCCTCCCGGGTGGCGCAGTGGTCTGTGCCACCAGAGACTCGCAGCCGGCCGCGACCGGGAGGTCCATGGGGCGAAGCACAATTGGCCTAGCGTCGTTCAGGTTAGGGAGGGTTTGGCTGGTAGGGATATCCTTGTCTCATCGCGCACTAGCGACTCCTGTGGCGGGCCTGTTTCCTCCAACACATTGGTGCGGCTGGCTTCCGGGTTGGATGCGCGCTTTGTTAAGAAGCAGTGCGGCTTGGTTGGGTTGTGTTTCGGAGGACTCATGATGTTTACATAATGTTTTACCCATTTTACTTGTTTATATACTGTATTTATATACAAGTATATACAAGTACTGTATTTATATACAAGTATATACAAGTACTGTATTTATATACAAGTATATACAAGTACTGTATTTATATACAAGTATATACAAGTACTGTATTTATATACAAGTACATCCTATTCAACTATTCTATCCATGTATTCTTCAGTGGGTTTGACTCCCTTTGTGTAGCCTACTATCTCTATGTAATGTTCAGTTTGCACTAAATGCCGTATGACTGGGTAGTGTTACTCTTATAGATCTGATAGAGCAACTCCAGTGGGTTTGACTCCCTTTGTGTAGCCTACTATCTCTATGTTATGTTCAGTTTGCACTAAATGCCGTATGACTGGGTAGTGTTACTCTTATAGATCTGATAGAGCAACTCCAGTGGGTTTGACTCCCTTTGTGTGTTTTTTAAATCTATTGAACCTGTATTAAGGCAGGGAAGTCCGGTTGAGACCCATGTCTCTTTTGTAAAGGAGCAGCAAACAGTACAAACAGTACTGTCTGCGTGTTGGCCTGGTGTATGACTCCCCAGGCTAGGGCTCTGTTACAGCCACTCTACTAGGTTGACTTGTGGGTTTGACTCTGTCTATGCGTTCAGTTTGCAGGGAAGTGGTACCGTGTGGGCCTGGCGTATGACTCCCCAGGGTTTACTGCCCCATACAGAGACAAGCTGAGAGTGTCCATGGGCATCCTGAATCCACAGACCAACGGCGACGTCAACCTCACCATGTGGACCCAGAGGTGGGCAGGAACACATCTTTAAATACAACACTAGAATGGACATTGGCATTCTGGCAAAATAACCACAGGACTGACATCCTGGTCAGGGCATTGAAAATGTACTAAAAATGGGCATGCACATTCATATCGTATGTTCTCTCTTTGCTTGTGTGAAGATCAACAGGTTGCCGCAGTAAGCTTTACACGTATGAGAAGACAGCGATACCTGGCGCCTTCACCTATTTCAGCACCCGTGAGTCCTCTGCCTGCCAGCACTAATGCTATGCAGCTCAATAACAAACCAGTAATTATGTCGCCCCCCCCCCCCCCCCGGTGATTTTCCTGCCAGCACTAATGCTATGCAGCTCTATAACAAACCAGTAATTATGTCGCCCCCCTCCCCCGGTGAACTTCCTGCCAGCACTAATGCTATGCAGCTCAATAACAAACCAGTAATTATGTCGCCCCCCCCCCGCCCACCCCCGGTGATCTTCCTGCCAGCACTAATGCTATGCAGCTCAATAACAAACCAGTAATTATGTCGCCCCCCCCCCCCCCCCCCCCCCCCCCCCCCGGTGATTTTCCTGCCAGCACTAATGCTATGCAGCTCTATAACAAACCAGTAATTATGTCGCCCCCCCCCCCCCCCCGGTGATCTTCCTGCCAGCACTAATGCTATGCAGCTCAATAACAAACCAGTAATTATGTCGCCCCCCCCCTCCCCCGGTGATCTTCCTGCCAGCACTAATGCTATGCAGCTCAATAACAAACCAGTAATTATGTCGCCCCCCCCCTCCCCCGGTGATCTTTGCGTCTGTATTGTAGTCTTCTCTTCTTTTTCTTTTTTGTTGTTGAAAATAATGAGAAAATATATTTGTGTTTTTCCAGGCCATAACAAAGTAAAGGACATCACAGTAGTGGAGACCAACTATAATGAATATGCACTGGTCCTGAAGCACAAGAAGATGGACAGAGAGTACACACAGGTGGCCCTCTATGGTAAGTCTGCTCTTCGTGGTAGTGGAGACCAACTATAATGAATATGCACTGGTCCTGAAGCACAAGAAGATGGACAGAGAGTACACACAGGTGGCCCTCTATGGTAAGTCTGCTCTTCGTGGTAGTGGAGACCAACTATAATGAATATGCACTGGTCCTGAAGCACAAGAAGATGGACAGAGAGTACACACAGGTGGCCCTCTATGGTAAGTCTGCTCTTCGTGGTAGTGGAGACCAACTATAATGAATATGCACTGGTCCTGAAGCACAAGAAGATGGACAGAGAGTACACACAGGTGGCCCTCTATGGTAAGTCTGCTCTTCGTGGTAGAGGTGTGACTGACCAGGTTTAAACCAGGGTCTCTCATGCGCCAAAATACCAGTTTTTCCTACTTGCCCAGAGTCAGATGAACTCTTTTGTATGTCTCTATGTGAAGTTTGAAGATAATTTAAGTTAGCTTATTGTTAGCTATCGCAAAGACTGGAGGGCAAAGTTCACCTAACCATCTCTGTTGCATAGGCTTAGAATGGGGCATTATGCTCATAAATCAGGCACATTCGAAATTGGACGTCTAGCCATGTCCTGAGGAAAATTCCTTCAAAACCGGACACTTTTGACAACAGTGAGTGCTATTACCATCAAGTAGGCTTGGGTTTTGCTAGGGCACTGTGGACCAGGGTGGTGGACGAGCGTAATCCCTTAACTTCAGATAGACGTAATCTCATGACTCCAGATCAGAAGGTCAGGTGTCCCAGTAGTGGACACTCGTATTTATTACAAAACGTTTCCTATTCCAAACCCTTACCTTAAACATTCTGAATGAGTGCCTAAACATATTGTTTTAACCCAATCCAAAACCTTAACCCTTAACCCTTAACCCTATACCTCGAAATTTGGAGCAACTTAAAAATTTGACGTAAAACATGGCTAAATGTCTAATTCTGGAGTGAGCCTGTACATTGTATTTGTTGAAATGCATATTTGCTTGCATCAAACGTTGCCGTTCGTCCATCTGCCTGCAGGTCGTTCTCAGAAGGTAAAGCCTGAAGTGATTCAGAAATTTAAAGACTTTGCCACATCTCATGGATTTCCCAAGGACGCCATTCTGACCCCACCACCTGCAGGTAGTAGCCTAAGTATGGACACACACACAGACACAAACAGTCCCTACATTTCACGTCTCTCAGCTGTACGACTGAAAGCAGACAGTGTGTAACACAACGTTGTCGTGCTCTTTGTTGTGTTTGCAGAGAACTGTCCTCCCTATGGACGCTAAGGTGAGTCACTGGAAATCCTTTCTACAGACAGTCTATGTTGTTGTCGACTGACTACAAGAACACTTGATATTTGAATAAACTGCAGGTTTTGTTTTTGTGCTCTCCTTCAGATCAGAGCAACATCATGATTACTCGTTGATTTGCTTCACCGCACCCGTTTCCCGGCACTTATTAGACATTTGTCTCTCCATCGGAGCACAGCATCAGGATTGGTTTCACCTTTACACCACACGTTTCACTGGGCAACAACAGTACCTCAACGCGCTTTACCTCACAAGGGTGAAATAGTATAATTACTAATAACCACTAATGACAGATGCACTCTTAGACAGCCCGTCTAATTTTATTACCAACATCCTCTCTGATGTCTGTCTGTCTCTTGTCCCCTCGGTACAACGGACAGTTAAATTCGTTTTCCTTTCTGAATCCGATAAACAAGGGACATCATTGTCTTGTATAACACTGCTATGGCTGAATAAATGCTAGTGTTCCTCTGCCTATGGTGCTACGTGGTGTCTGTGACCTCATTGTCTTTTTCCCTGCCTATTGGATCGCAGCCCTGAGCGCATAAGAGTGTTAGAGCGATTAAAGGGAGAGAGAGATAGAATTGGAGAGACAGACAAATCTAAAATAGGGGAGAGACACTGATTGAAAAGGAGATACTGAGAGAGAGAGATAGAGACGGGATACCGAAGAAACTTGGGCGACATATATTTAGAGCATTGTTCAACACAGAGTAGACCCTGATTTAAAGTTCTGTCATGCTTGGAACATCGATCAATCAGAGCGGGCCAATCAGGATCCAGAACCCAATCATCAATATTGTTACCCATGGAGAGTGTGTGTGTGTGTGTGTGTGTGTGTGGGTATGGTAGTGTGTGTGTGTGGGTATGGTAGTGTGTGTGTGTGTGTTTATGGTAGTGTGTGTGTATGGTAGTGTGTGTGTGTGGGTATAGTATGGTAGTGTGTGTGGGTATGGTTGTGTGTGTGTGGGTGTGTGGGTATGGTAGTGTGTGTGTGGTAGTGTGTGTGTGGTAGTGTGTGTGTGTGTGTGTGTGTGGGTATGGTAGTGTGTGTGTGGTAGTGTGTGTGTGGTAGTGTGTGTGTGTGTGTGTGTGTGTGGGTATGGTAGTGTGTGTGTGGTAGTGTGTGTGTGGGTATGGTAGTGTGTGTGTGGTAGTGTGTGTGTGTGTGTGTTTATGTGGGTTTAGTTCCATATGTTTATCTGAGCAACTCATGTTCATACCACATACATAACAGGTTACATGTTTTTGTGATGTTAGAACCACAGGGTTCAGCCCTTGAGCAATAATTGATTTCGCTATGCATGCTACAACTCTGTGGCGCTGAAATGTAATGATTTTTTCCCTCGTTAAATTCCACTTTGATGTCCAATGTTTCAGAAAAAGGGACAAACAGTCAGATAAAGGAGAACTTTGCTCTGTTTGCTGTTTGTTTTCTGCTGGAGTTTGAGGGGGTACAGAGAGGGGTAAATACATATGGGTCAATGCTCTCTGGTTTGCTAGCCTAGTCCAGTGGCGGGATGGAGGGATCTGAGGTAGAGGGTTGGAGGGGTGGGTGTGATCTCCCAGCAGATCCAGGAGCTCAGAGGAAACTCAGTCGGAGGTTCGTATCGGAGACACACAGACAGAATGCAGCAGGGTGCCATACTTGTGGTCCTTTTGGTCCTGGTGAACTCCCTCCATGGCGTGCCAGTGCTTGTCGAACCGCTCTTCCCCACACAGGAGAACTTTGACCTGAGCAAGGTAAGAGTTAGTCTCTTAGTCATCGCGGTTGCTCTTTCTCCCTTTCTCGTAGCCTTCCCAAGGAGTTTGCTCTGTCTCGCGTTCTCTCAAATATTCTTCAATAGCACAGCCATAACCAGTTGCACGTTTAGAAACGGTGCATACTGGATGGGTAGTTGTCTGATTCAGTTGAGAGGTCAAAACGTGTTTGCTTTTGATCAGCTTGCGGTCTAAAGTGTTTCTATGGGTGCCTATTAACATCTGTAAGTACTGCAATGTTGGTCTGAAAAAAAACTCCATCATGGAACCCAGAACCAAATTATGTTTTGGTTAATCATGCCACATGACCTGGATTTTAACCTTTTATTTTAAGCCTTTTCCGGCTTAATGATAATTAGACCAAAAATGAAAGCAATAATTTGTCTGAGGATAACAAGAAATGGGGACAGTTTGATGAAAAAGCTTTAAATAAAATCTCTCTCTCTCTCTCTCTCTCTCTCTCTCTCGCTACCTCCCCCTCTCTCTCTCTCTCTCTCTCTCTCTCTACCTCTCCCCCCCCTCTCTCTCTCTCGCTACCCCCCCCCCCCTCTCTCTCTCTCTCTCGCTACCTCTCTCTCTCTCTCTCTCTCTCTCTCTCTCTCTCTCTCTCTCTCTCGCTACCTCTCTCTCTCTCTCGCTACCTCTCTCTCTCTCTCCCTCTCTCTCTCTCTCCCTCTCTCCCTCTCTCTCTTCATCTTCATGGGTCAGTTCATGGGGAAGTGGCATGATATTGCGGTAGCTTCCACCTGTCCCTGGATGCAGCGCCACAGAGGAGACTCAGCTATCGGCATACTGGAGCTGCAGGCCGGGGACACTGAAGGCAAAGTCAGCATGAAACGCAGCATGAAAAAGTGAGGTTACACACACATATGCGTGTGTCTCTGAACAGCCTCTAACAGTGCTACTGGATTCACCATAGCTTGACTAAATATGTTATGGACGTACGTGTGTGTGTGTGTGTGTGTGTGTGCGTGTGTGTGTGTGCGTGTGTGCGCGTGTGTGTGTGCGCGTGTGTGTGTGTGTGCGTGTGTGTGTGTGCGTGTGTGTGTGTGCGTGTGTGCGCGTGTGTGCGCGTGCGTGTGTGTGCGTGTGTGTGCGTGTGTGCGTGTGTGTGTGCGTGTGTGTGCGTGTGTGTGTGCGTGTGTGTGTGCGTGTGTGTGTGCGCGTGTGTGTGTGTGTGTGTGCGTGTGTGTGTGTGCGTGTGTGTGTGCGTGTGCGCGTGTGTGTGTGTGTGTGTGTGTGTGTGTGTGTGTGTGCGTGTGTGTGTGTGTGCGTGTGTGTGTGTGCGTGTGTGTGTGCGTGTGTGCGCGTGTGCGTGCGTGTGTGTGTGTGCGTGTGTGTGTGTGTGTGTGTGTGCGTGTGTAGGCACGGGACATGTAAGCAGATCTCCGGTGATTATGAGCTAACAGACACACCTGGAAGATTCACCTACCACGTTGCCAGTGAGTCTTTAATGTCTGTTCATACCCTGAATCCACAAATCAAGTCATATCCCTTACCTCCTGGGCACTTGTAAAAAAAAATGTGTCCCCTCTGATTTGCAAGATGGAATTGCAGCCAATGGCTTACACCATTCTAATACTCTCAGAATGGGAGGTAAGGGCCAGGGATTTGAAAACAAAATGTATACCACTGTCTTACCAACCATATTTATAAAGTCAAAGATGGCGGGTCATTGACAGTATGTACTGTATGTCTGTGTTCTCCTCCATGCAGAGTGGGGGGCTGATGTTGATGCCTATGTCGTTCACACTAACTATGATGAGTATGCCATCGTCATGATGAGTAAACAGAAGACAGGTGGCGAGAAGACCAAGTCTGCCAAGCTATACAGTGAGTGTCACTACTAATATGGAGCAGATAGCCTAGCGGTTAGTGTTGGGCCAGTAGCCGAAAGGTATCCGTACAAACCTGTCGATGTTCCCTTGACCTAACCCTAATCCTAACTTGCTCCAGGGGTGACGGGCTACTATGGTTGACCCTGTGAAGCGACACGTTTAACTGCACCTATCTGGTGTTTCTAACAAAACTTTTTTTTTAAATATATTTTTACTAATGCACCTGTATAACACAACACCACTGAGGCGGATTCGATTATGCTGAGCCGCAGGGCCCCGGGCAAAAGGCCTGTCACGTCATCCAGAAAAAGCAGGGAGGGAGGTGCTCCCTTCTCAAATCGAACCGTAATCTGTGCTGCATCGTCCAGCATCATATACAACATCTCTTTGCCCTCTGTAAATGTTTGCATTTGTCATTGGGAAGGCACTTTTGGGGAATCACAGAATCCTACTAATTACTGCCCATGCTTAATTACATTGCTTTTGTTTTGAGCCAACTTCGCCGAGGCCTTTGAACAGAGCACCTGGCTCACACCTTTTGTTTTGAGCCAACTTCGCCGAGGCCTTTGAACAGAGCATCTGGCTCACACCTTTTGTTTTGAGCCAACTTCGCCGAGGCCTTTGAACAGAGCACCTGGCTCACACCTTTTGTTTTGAGCCAACTTCGCCGAGGCCTTTGAACAGAGCACCTGGCTCACACCTTTTGTTTTGAGCCAACTTCGCCGAGGCCTTTGAACAGAGCACCTGGCTCACACCTTTTGTTTTGAGCCAACTTCGCCGAGGCCTTTGAACAGAGCACCTGGCTCACACCTGGGAGGTAGCCCGGGTTCAAAATCTGATGCAATCAACTTTCAGCCGATGTAAACACGCCTACACGTGCGCCCGGGTGAGATTAATCAAACCCCTTTATTAGCCTGGTTCCAGCTACGGTGGTCGTTGTCATGTTTTGCGCAAGGCCGAAATTGTGTTGTAGATGTTGGATGGGTCTAACAGTAGACGGGGGTCCAGGTTTTTTTCGGACATTTTAAAACGCATTTCCTGCAATTCTACACAGTTTGGCGTGACTTATTATGCCTTATTATGAGGGGTATTTTGAAAGCACAGTATAAGTACGAGTGGAAGGCCCAAACAGAAATAAACAGAAATATGAGGAGTAGGAGTTGGCAGGACCACATACAGATCTGGGACCAGGCCATTCACAACTATAATGACACAGCTATAATGTTATTATCGTAGAAATCTTTTTTTTTTTAAATGGTTAGTCCTGTATATTCTGCAGTAGAACTAAATTAAAATGCTGCCTCCTTCAGGCCGCACCATGGAACTGCGGACCACTATCTTGGACGACTTCAGGAGGCTGGTGAGGGAGCAGGGCATGGCTGACGACACAGTCATCATCAAACAGAACAAAGGTACAGACACACAAACGTGAGCAAAACACACACGTACACACACACACAGGCAGGCAATGTGTGCACACAGGCACAAACACACACACACACACCTGTGACATCCACTATGTGTCTGAACATTTTTTGACCTTTGAACCCCTGCTGTCTCTCTCCACAGGCGAGTGTGTACCAGGAGCAGAGCCTGTAGCAGCAGAGTCTCCATCTGAGATTACGGCACCGGTACTTTCTGTATTCAATGATTCAAGTTTCAATGTTGAGGTTGTACCCCGTATCAGAGACAGAGTTTTCATTAAAAAGTGGATTTGGTTAAAGGAATTGAAGAAAGTTAATCAAATTCCAATTCCACATTTTCTTCATTGAAAAGCATTGAAGATCATTTGAATTGGATTTGGAATTTCAGGAAACTTCCTGAATTGACTGGAGTTGACCCTGCTAACTTCTCACCTGTCTGTCTCCAGAGAGCTAAGAGGAACGTAGTCCTCCCTGATCCTGCCCCTGTGGAGGGCTCCGGTATGGGTGATGACACCATGATCTTCCGGAGTGCAGGTGAGAGTGCATGATGGGCCTGCTAGCTGTTTAGCATTGACCTCTAAATTGAAGGTTTAGCCTACACTTTGTGTGGGTCTAGTCAGTGAATCTCTGGAAGCTGATAGAACCAATTATGTATTATACATATACAGTATATTGCATACATAATGTATGTCCATGCAGGGATGGACTGGCCATAGGGCAATTCTGGCAAATTATAATTATCTGGCTAATAACAGGGTCCTCGGAGGGAAAAATTATCCGGTGTTTTAGAAATTCCAGATTTCTGGTCCCAGTCCACCCCTGTGTCTATGGTTAGCACACACAATGCACTGCACTTACCAGACTGTCTGACTAACAGTGCTACACTGCTACCGTACATCTCTCCTCAGAGTCCTGTAAGGCGGAGCCAGACGCAGGTCCCTGTTTCGGGATGGTGCAGCGCTACTTCTACAACTCCACCAGTATGGGCTGTCAGCTGTTCACCTACGGAGGCTGTATGGGCAACCAGAACAACTTTGTAACTGAGAGGGAGTGTCTGCAGAGTTGCCGCACTGAGGGTGAGGGGATAGAGTGTAACAGAGGTGGTTATTCTGTAGGCGAACCACACTCGAGTGATGGGTAATCTTGTGTAAGACCTCAAGACTTCCATTAGCTCCCCAGAGCTAATGCCTTGACTTTAGCTCTGTGGGCTAATACAGTCTTGTAGGAGACGCAGGCATTACTTCCACCGGACAATTTACTACAAGCTGTTTGTTTATTATCTATGCATAGTCACTTGGCCCCCACCTACATGTATAGATTACCTCAACTAGCCTGTACCCCCGCACACTGACTCTGTACCAGTACCCCCTGTATATAGCCTCCACATTGACTCGGTACCGGTACCCCCCTGTATATAGCCTCCACACTGACTCGGTACCGGTGCCCCCTGTATATAGCCTCCACACTGACTCGGTACCGGTGCCCCCTGTATATAGCCTCCACATTGACTCGGTACCGGTGCCCCCTGTATATAGCCTCCATACTGACTCGGTACCGGTGCCCCCTGTATATAACCTACACATTGACTCGGTACCGCTACCCCCTGTATATAGCCTCCACATTGACTCGGTACCGGTGCCCCCTGTATATAGGCTCCACACTGACTCGGTACCGGTGCCCCCTGTATATAGCCTCCACATTGACTCGGTACCGGTGCCCCCTGTATATAGCCTCCATACTGACTCGGTACCGGTGCCCCTGTATATAACCTCCACACTGACTCGGTACCGGTGCCCCCTGTATATAGCCTCCACACTGACTCGGTACCGGTACCCCCTGTATATAGCCTCCACACTGACTCGGTACCGGTGCCCCCTGTATATAGCCTCCACATGGACTCGGTACCGGTACCCCCTGTATATAGCTTCCACACTGACTCTGTACCGGTACCCCTTGTATATAGCCTCCACACTGACTCTGTACCGGTACCCCCCTGTATATAGCCTCCACACTGACTCGGTACCGGTACCCCCTGTATATAGCCTCCACATTGACTCAGTACAGGTTCCCCCTGTATATAGCCTCCATACTGACTCTGTACCGGTACCCCTTGTATATAGCCTCCACACTGACTCGGTACCGGTACCCCCCTGTATATAGCCTCCACACTGACTCGGTACCGGTACCCCCTGTATATAGCCTCCACATTGACTCAGTACAGGTTCCCCCTGTATATAGCCTCGTTATTGTTATTGTTATTGTGTTACTTTTTATTTTAGCCTGCTTGGTAAATATTTTCTTCTTCTTGAACTGCACTGTTGGTTAAGGGCTTGTAAGTAAAGCATTTCAAGGTAAAGTCTACACTTGTTGTCTTCGGCGCATGTGGCAAATAAAGTTTGATTTGATAACCTAGTTGATAATGTGGCAATGCTCAACCCACTTTTCTGATACATTATGGTGCTCATGACAGTATCCCATAGGCTATGTGTAAGACTAGACGGTCTCTAATGTGTTATCCTCCTGTCTGGTGAGGTGTGTCTCTCTACAGCTGCCTGCAGAATGCCCATGGATGCTCAACCCTGCACTGGGCAGCCCAAGATCTGGGCCTTCGATCCCAACTCTGGACTCTGTCTGGAATATAAAAAGGACTACTGCCAGGGCAACAGTAACAAGTTCTACTCCAAGGGGGAGTGTGACGAGTACTGTGGGGTGATGAAGGATGGTAAGAGAGATCTATATACATGCTCACACGCATACATACATCAGCTAGTGACTGGATCCAGTTGCAACAAACACAGTTTCATCTCAATTTCTTAATTCAAAGACTCATTCATGGACGCTCTTACTGACAGTCGGGGCTGCTTTGCGTGATGTAGTGTTGTCATGTTTTGTTGCTACCATGCTGTGTTGTCATGTGTTGCTGCCATGCTACGTTGTTGTTTTATGTCTCTTTATGTAGTGTTGTCTCTCTTTATGTAGTGTTGTGTTGTCTCTCTTTATGTAGTGTAGTGTGTTGTCTCTCTTTATGTAGTGTAGTGTGTTGTCTCTCTTTATGTAGTGTTGTGTTGTCTCTCTTTATGTAGTGTAGTGTTGTCTCTCTTTATGTAGTGTTGTAACGTTGTGTGGTCTCTCTTTATGTAGTGTTGTGTTGTCTCTCTTTGTGTAGTGTTGTGTTGTCTCTCTTTATGTAGTGTTGTGTTGTCTCTCTTTATGTAGTGTTGTGTTGTCTCTCTTTATGTAGTGTTGTAATGTTGTGGGGTCTCTCTTTATGTAGTGTTGTGTTGTCTCTCTTTATGTAGTGTAGTGTGGTCTCTCTTTATGTAGTGTAGTGTTGTCTCTCTTTATGTAGTGTAGTGTTGTCTCTCTTTATGTAGTGCAGTGTTGTCTCTCTTTATGTAGTGCAGTGTTGTCTCTCTTTATGTAGTGTTGTGTTGTCTCCCTTTATGTAGTGTTGTGTTGTCTCTCTTTATGTAGTGTAGTGTTGTCTCTCTTTATGTAGTGTAGTGTTGTCTCTCTTTATGTAGTGCAGTGTTGTCTCTCTTTATGTAGTGTTGTGTTGTCTCCCTTTATGTAGTGTAGTGGAGTGGTCTCTCTTTATGTAGTGTTGTGTGGTCTCTCTTTATGTAGTGTAGTGTTGTCTCTCTTTATGTAGTGTAGTGTGTTGCCTCTCTTTATGTAGTGTTGTGTTGTCTCTCTTTATGTAGTGTTGTGTTGTCTCTCTTTATGTAGTGTTGTGTTGTCTCCCTTTATGTAGTGGTGTGGTGTGGTCTCTCTTTATGTAGTGTTGTGTTGTCTCTCTTTATGTAGGGTTGTGTTGTCTCTCTTTATGTAGTGTTGTGGGGTCTCTCTTTATGTAGTGTTGTGGGGTCTCTCTTTATGTAGTGTTGTGTTGTCTCTCTTTATGTAGTGTTGTGTTGTCTCTCTTTATGTAGTGTTGTGGGGTCTCTCTTTATGTAGTGTTGTGGGGTCTCTCTTTATGTAGTGTTGTGTTGTCTCTCTTTATGTAGTGTTGTGTTGTCTCTCTTTATGTAGTGTTGTGTTGTCTCTCTTTATGTAGTGTTGTGTTGTCTCTCTTTATGTAGTGTTGTGTTGTCTCTCTTTATGTAGTGTTGTGTTGTCTCTCTTTATGTAGTGTTGTGTTGTCTCTCTTTATGTAGTGTAGTGTTGTCTCTCTTTATGTAGTGTAGTGTTGTCTCTCTTTATGTAGTGTAGTGTTGTCTCTCTTTATGTAGTGTTATGGTCTCTCTTTATGTAGTGTTGTAACGTTGTGTGGTCTCTCTTTATGTAGTGTTGTGTTGTCTCTCTTTATGTAGTGTTGTGTTGTCTCTCTTTATGTAGTGTTGTGGTGTCTCTCTTATGTAGTGTAGTTTTGTCTCTCTTTATGTAGTGTAGTGTTGTCTCTCTTTATGTAGTGTAGTGTTGTCTCTCTTTATGTAGTGTAGTGTTGTCTCTCTTTATGTAGTGTTGTCTCTCTTCATGTAGTGTTGTCTCTCTTTATGTAGTGTTGTGTTGTCTCTCGTTATGTAGTGTTGTGTTGTCTCTCTTTATGTAGTGTAGTGTTGTCTCTCTTTATGTAGTGTAGTGTTGTCTCTCTTTATGTAGTGTAGTGTTGTCTCTCTTTATGTAGTGTTGTCTCTCTTTATGTAGTGTTGTGTTGTCTCTCGTTATGTAGTGTTGTCTCTCTTTATGTAGTGTTGTCTCTCTTTATGTAGTGTTATGTTGTCTCTCGTTATGTAGTGTTGTGGTGTCTCTCTTTATGTAGTGTTGTGTTGTCTCTCTTTATGTAGTGTTGTGTTGTCTCTCTTTATGTAGTGTAGTGTTGTCTCTCTTTATGTAGTGTTGTGTTGTCTCTCTTTATGTAGTGTAGTGTTGTCTCTCTTTATGTAGTGTTGTCTCTATGTAGTGTTGTCTCTCTTTATGTAGTGTTGTGTTGTCTCTCTTTATGTAGTGTAGTGTTGTCTCTCTTTATGTAGTGTTGTGGGGTCTCTCTTTATGTAGTGTTGTGTTGTCTCTCTTTGTGTAGTGTTGTGTTGTCTCTCTTTATGTAGTGTAGTGTTGTCTCTCTTTATGTAGTGTTGTGTTGTCTCTCTTTATGTAGTGTTGTGTTGTCTCTCTTTATGTAGTGTAGTGTTGTCTCTCTTTATGTAGTGTTGTGTTGTCTCTCTTTATGTAGTGTTGTCTCTCTTTATGTAGTGTTGTGTTGTCTCTCTTTATGTAGTGTAGTGTTGTCTCTCTTTATGTAGTGTTGTGTTGTCTCTCTTTATGTAGTGTTGTGTTGTCTCTCTTTATGTAGTGTTGTGTTGTCTCTCTTTATGTAGTGTTGTGTTGTCTCTCTTTATGTAGTGTTGTGTTGTCTCTCTTTATGTAGTGTTGTGTTGTCTCTCTTTATGTAGTGTAGTGTTGTCTCTCTTTATGTAGTGTAGTGTTGTCTCTCTTTATGTAGTGTTATGGTCTCTCTTTATGTAGTGTTGTAACGTTGTGTGGTCTCTCTTTATGTAGTGTTGTGTTGTCTCTCTTTATGTAGTGTTGTGTTGTCTCTCTTTATGTAGTGTTGTGTTGTCTCTCTTTATGTAGTGTTGTGGTGTCTCTCTTTATGTAGTGTAGTTTTGTCTCTCTTTATGTAGTGTAGTGTTGTCTCTCTTTATGTAGTGTAGTGTTGTCTCTCTTTATGTAGTGTAGTGTTGTCTCTCTTTATGTAGTGTTGTCTCTCTTCATGTAGTGTTGTCTCTCTTTATGTAGTGTTGTGTTGTCTCTCGTTATGTAGTGTTGTGTTGTCTCTCTTTATGTAGTGTAGTGTTGTCTCTCTTTATGTAGTGTTGTCTCTCTTTATGTAGTGTTGTGTTGTCTCTCTTTATGTAGTGTAGTGTTGTCTCTCTTTATGTAGTGTTGTCTCTCTTTATGTAGTGTTGTGTTGTCTCTCGTTATGTAGTGTTGTCTCTCTTTATGTAGTGTTGTCTCTCGTTATGTAGTGTTGTGGTGTCTCTCTTTATGTAGTGTTGTGTTGTCTCTCTTTATGTAGTGTTGTGTTGTCTCTCTTTATGTAGTGTAGTGTTGTCTCTCTTTATGTAGTGTTGTGTTGTCTCTCTTTATGTAGTGTAGTGTTGTCTCTCTTTATGTAGTGTTGTCTCTATGTAGTGTTGTCTCTCTTTATGTAGTGTTGTGTTGTCTCTCTTTATGTAGTGTAGTGTTGTCTCTCTTTATGTAGTGTTGTGGGGTCTCTCTTTATGTAGTGTAGTGTTGTCTCTCTTTATGTAGTGTTGTGGGGTCTCTCTTTATGTAGTGTTGTGTTGTCTCTCTTTGTGTAGTGTTGTGTTGTCTCTCTTTATGTAGTGTAGTGTTGTCTCTCTTTATGTAGTGTTGTGTTGTCTCTCTTTATGTAGTGTAGTGTTGTCTCTCTTATGTAGTGTTGTGTTGTCTCTCTTTATGTAGTGTTGTCTCTCTTTATGTAGTGTTGTGTTGTCTCTCTTTATGTAGTGTAGTGTTGTCTCTCTTTATGTAGTGTTGTGTTGTCTCTCTTTATGTAGTGTTGTGTTGTCTCTCTTTATGTAGTGTTGTGTTGTCTCTCTTTATGTAGTGTTGTGTTGTCTCTCTTTATGTAGTGTTGTGTTGTCTCTCTTTATGTAGTGTTGTGTTGTCTCTCTTTATGTAGTGTTGTGTTGTCTCTCTTTATGTAGTGTAGTGTTGTCTCTCTTTATGTAGTGTAGTGTTGTCTCTTATGTAGTGTTATGGTCTCTCTTTATGTAGTGTTGTAACGTTGTGTGGTCTCTCTTTATGTAGTGTTGTAACGTTGTGTGGTCTCTCTTTATGTAGTGTTGTGTTGTCTCTCTTTATGTAGTGTTGTGTTGTCTCTCTTTATGTAGTGTTGTGGTGTCTCTCTTTATGTAGTGTAGTTTTGTCTCTCTTTATGTAGTGTAGTGTTGTCTCTCTTTATGTAGTGTAGTGTTGTCTCTCTTTATGTAGTGTAGTGTTGTCTCTCTTTATGTAGTGTTGTCTCTCTTCATGTAGTGTTGTCTCTCTTTATGTAGTGTTGTGTTGTCTCTCGTTATGTAGTGTTGTGTTGTCTCTCTTTATGTAGTGTAGTGTTGTCTCTCTTTATGTAGTGTAGTGTTGTCTCTCTTTATGTAGTGTTGTCTCTCTTTATGTAGTGTTGTCTCTCTTTATGTAGTGTTGTGTTGTCTCTCGTTATGTAGTGTTGTCTCTCTTTATGTAGTGTTGTCTCTCTTTATGTAGTGTTATGTTGTCTCTCGTTATGTAGTGTTGTGGTGTCTCTCTTTATGTAGTGTTGTGTTGTCTCTCTTTATGTAGTGTTGTGTTGTCTCTCTTTATGTAGTGTAGTGTTGTCTCTCTTTATGTAGTGTTGTGTTGTCTCTCTTTATGTAGTGTAGTGTTGTCTCTCTTTATGTAGTGTTGTCTCTATGTAGTGTTGTCTCTCTTTATGTAGTGTTGTGTTGTCTCTCTTTATGTAGTGTAGTGTTGTCTCTCTTTATGTAGTGTTGTGGGGTCTCTCTTTATGTAGTGTTGTGTTGTCTCTCTTTGTGTAGTGTTGTGTTGTCTCTCTTTATGTAGTGTAGTGTTGTCTCTCTTTATGTAGTGTTGTGTTGTCTCTCTTTATGTAGTGTAGTGTTGTCTCTCTTTATGTAGTGTTGTGTTGTCTCTCTTTATGTAGTGTTGTCTCTCTTTATGTAGTGTTGTGTTGTCTCTCTTTATGTAGTGTAGTGTTGTCTCTCTTTATGTAGTGTTGTGTTGTCTCTCTTTATGTAGTGTAGTCTCTCTTTATGTAGTGTTGTGTTGTCTCTCTTGTCGTGATGTGTGTTTTGTCCTACGTTTTCATTTAAAGGTTAAATAAATAAAAATATTTAAAAAAATACAGCCTAACATTAAAATATGGCAATATATTTTATCTTTTGACTGTGTATTTGTGTTACAGGAGAAACTGAGTTCCTGAAAGCCAACTGAAGATGATTAGAGGTCATAAGGAAGAACACATGAACACACAGCACAGATCACCGTCTGGGTTAGTCGTCTGACAGAATACCTATATCATTCAATACAGAATACAACACAATAAAATTATGGATTAAGCTGCTTGGATTCATGTCTTTATGTGAGCTTTGTCTTTTTTTACATCAATAGTTTTCATAAAGTGCCTTACATTAACAAAGTCTTCATGAATACATTTAATTGAGTTTATATGTGGTTAATCAACATTATGCTTCTCTTGCTTGGAACACCGAGTGCTCAATTCAATCTGTGGAGCTGAAGAGCTGCGCTACAGTGCGATAGGCCTAGATTCAATCAGATTAAGCTTTAATTGGCGAGAACCAACGCCAGCATGGCTGATGGTTTTGGCTGTGTCTGAGGTGGAACTGCATTGGAGCTGTCAAATCAGTGATCAGCTGGCTGCTCTTGTGATCATCTTGTGATCACGAAGCCACACCCGTCCCACTCGCATTAGAAGTCCGAGCGAGAAAGTGTGCGCTCTAGACATAATGATGCTCAAATATAAAATCATTCAACTAAATAATGAGGATTTCTAAAAGACTAATTGAGGTGTATATTACTTCCAGGGGTGAGAACAGATTTAATTTCTTACAGATACAGGACACCCAATTGGGCGCACACATTTTTTAAATGTAGAACAACAATTACAGGGTAGCCTGACATGCCTGGCTGGGTCTCTCAGCTTATCCCTGACAGTCGCAACTCAACAATCATCTATTTGGTATTTGCAGCACTCGCTACCCAAATGGTGGGCCCTTCCGACTGTAGGCTATGTGATGTAAAAACATTCCACAGCTTAAAATAAAAAAAGAAGCTAATGATCCTCTGTGGCCAAATCATGCTTTCTGGTGTTGTAACCTAATATGAATAATTGTATTTATTTCTGTATTTAAGTCTGGCAGCCCAACGGATTGGCAAACGTACTGCAAATTAAGAAATGTGACTAAACAAAAAGAAACTACACTATGAAACAAAGAAATAATATAAAGAATGATAGTAAAAACCTTTGGGGCACCTTAAATGAAATTTTGGTGAAAGAAGATAACTCGGCCTCTTCATTCATTGAATCAGATGGCTCATTCATCACAAAGCCCACTGATAATGCAAACTACTTTAATGAATTTTTCATTGGCAAGATAAGCAAACTTAGGTATAACATGCCAGCAACAAACGCTGACACTACACATCCAAGTATATCAGACCAAATTATGAAAGAAATACGTAAAGTCAGTGTGGAAGAGGTGGAAAAGAAAATGTTGTCTATCAACAATGACAAGCCACCGAGGTCTGACAATCTAGATGGAAAATTACTGAGGGTAATAGCAGACGAATTATTGCCACAATTTAAGCCTAAAAGAGAGTGTGTGCCCTCAGGCCTGGAGAGAAGCTAAAGTCATCAGCCCTTACACAAATGACTGATTGGCTGAGAAATTGATGATACAATTATTGTGGGGGCTGTCTTGTTGGACTTCAGTGCAGTTTTTGACATTATCGATCATAGTCTGCTGCTGGAAAAACTTGTGTGTTATGGTTTTACACCCCCTGCAATAATGTGGGTAAAGAGTTACTTGTTACTTTAATGGAAGCCTATCAAATATAATCCAGTTAGAATCAGGAATTCCCCAGGGTAGCTGTTTAGGCCACTTGTTTTTTTTCCATTTTTACTAACGATATGCCACTGACTTTGAGTGAAGCCAGAGTTTCTATGTATGCGGATGACTCAACACTAGACACGTCAGCTACTACAGCGACTGAAATGACATCAACACTCAACAAAGAGCTGCTGTTAGTTTGAGTGGGTGGCAAGGAAAAAGTTAGCACTAAATATTTCTAAAACTAAAAGCATTGTATTTGGAACAAAACACTCACTAAACTCTAATGCAATAAATAATGTGGAAATTGAGCAATTTGAGATGACTAAATTGCTTGGAGTAACACTAGATTGTAAACTGTCATGGTCAAAACATATTGATGCAGTAGTAGCTAAGATGGGGAGAAGTCTGTTTATAATAAAGCGATGCCCTGCCTTCTAAACACACTATCAACAAGGCAGGTCCTACAGGCCCTAGTTTTGTTGCACCTGGACTACTGTTCAGTCATGTGGTCAGGTGTCACAAAAAGGGACTTAGGAAAATTGCAATTGGCTCAGAACAGGGCAGCACTGCTGGCCCTTGGATGTACACAGAGAGCTAATATTAATAATATGCATGTCAATCTCCCCTGGCTCAGAGTGGAGGAGAGATTGACTTCATCACTACTTTTATTTATGAGAGGTATTGACATGTTGAATGCACCGAGCTGTCTGTCTAAAATACTGGCACACAGCTCGGACACCCATGTATACCCCACAAGACATGCCACAAGAGGTCTCTTCACAGTCCCCATGTCCAGGACAGACTATGGGAGGCACACAGTACTACATAGAGCCATGACTACATGGAACTCTATTCCACATCAAGTAACTGACGCAAGCAGTAAAATTAGATTTCAAAAACAGATGTTCTTGTTTTAATTTATTTATGGAAAGCCAGGGGCACAGTCTAACAATATTTTACAAACCAGATCAGAGGCAGTAGGGATGAGTTCTCTTAATAAGTATATGAATTTGACCGTTTTGCTGTCCTGCCTGAGCACTGGAAATGTAAGGAGCACATCTTTTCTTTCTGAATGTTGTCAAGTAGATGTAAAAGTAAAAAAATATATACATTCTCAAGTAAAGTACCAGTAACCATGGAAACAAGAGTTTTCCAGTGTGTGTGTCATGTTCATGCAGATTTACAGTGATATTTACATTACAAAATCAGTTGTCTTAGTGTTACCCAGAGAACAGGATGGTCTTAAACGCCTGCTCTCTACTGCACTGACCCAATATCTCCTACAGACAGACACACACAGGGAGAGAGATTTGAGTATGTGAGATATTGATAATATATTGGGACAGCAATTAGGGATGGGGAGGTACTTGAATATTCAAACAGAGCTTAGTCTAGTATTGGATCAACTGTTGTATGATTTTTTTAAATTCTTAAAAAAACGTTTGAATTAAATTGTATAAGCTTTTAATTTAGCTACTGCTGGTTCTTATGTTGCGTTTTAAATGAAAATGCAATTTAGCCTAATTTTATAGCGCATTTTAAGCTAGCTCTCCAGACAGTCCTGACATAGAAGAAGGCCTGTATGCTCCCCACTTCAAATAGCGAATATAGGCGCGCACATATTCGTCCCCAGGCTAAATGCGCATTATTGGAGTAGATTGCTGAAGTGAATTTACTAAAGCACAATTTAGGCGGAAGAATAGTCTGCTGGTGAACGAGATAAGCGGGAGCCTGACAGAGCTGCCAATATAATTTGACAGACCATTGAGATCCATGCAAAACACTCGCCAGATACATGTTATTCAGCCACTGAGGACAGAAATGTAACGCTGTGACGTAGCAGACACTCAGAGGTTATTTCGTTTTCAAATTATTGAGCTGGGCTGTATCAAATATGAGGCAAATTCTATCACGGGGAACGTCAGACTTTATTTATTTGTTTATTTATTTATTTTTGCCCACATCAAACTTATAATCTTTCACAAAATCGCCTCTATGACATACTTCTTTATTACGCCTTGGAACTCGATTTCAGAACCTTGGACAATTCTGATGTTCACAACCATAACAGCCTTGAACTCAAAGCACTGGACAACCCGTCTTTACCTTTCAATTAACAAAGAAAATATACAAATATCTTTACTTTTTCACATATCAACTTGAAATCAGTGAGTAATATTGTTGTTTCGCTTTGGAATGTTATATTGCTCATGTTTATGAACACAGAGCACTAATGTCTATGCTTCATACTGTGAGTTAGAATCTGTCCCAAATGTAATCCTGTTTCCTAAATAAAGCACTGTGTTTGACCAGACCCCTTTGGGCCATGGTCAAAAGCAGTGCACTTTATAGGGAATAGGTTGCCATTTCAGAGACAGCCAGAGGTGAGCTAGCTAGGCCAACTGAACTGATGCCATGCATTTCATTTTGCTAATATTGAAGCATTTTGTTTTCCACAGGCACTATTGACCATGGGAACCGTAATGTCTATCTCGCTCCGCAAGAAGGCAGTCCTCTTCAAAGATGGGCCGGACACTGTGGGCCACTTGATGGAAGTCCAGACCGGTAAGAGTGCAAAAGACAAGACTCTGAAGCGCTACTCACCATGGAGGCGGAGTGTGAAGAAGAAGAGCTCCAAGAAGGTGCAGGCCCACCAGAACACCAACCAAAACAACATTGCCCATCTGAGTAATGAGAACCTGGAGAAGTCTCAGTCCTTCTCCAACCCGTCCACCCTCACCCTGGAGAAGTCTCAGTCCTGTGACAAGCTGTCCACCCAGGACCAGAACACTCCAGCCATCTCCAACAGCTCCAACAACGCCGCCTCGTTGGTCGAGACGGCCCCCTTATCCAACTCAAACACGGCCCCCGACACGCCCCAGATGGTGACCGTCCAGGACCTCGACACTCCCAGGAGCCTGGTGATGGTCCACGCTACAACCGGCGAGCTGCTGCGCTGCCTGGGTGAGTTCCTGTGCCGGCGCTGCTACCGGCTCCAGGACATGTCTTCCATGGACCCGGTGCTGTGGCTGCGGGTGGTGGACCGTTATCTGCTGGACAACTGCTATCAGAGCCAGAGCTGCATCAATCCGGCCGCTGTGGTCTTCCTCTACATGCTGTGCCGCGAGGCGGTTTCCTCCGAGGTGGCCACCTTGCACGAGCTACATGCCGTGCTGCTCACCTGCCTCTATACGACCTGCTCCTACATGGGCAACGAGATCGCCTACCCCCTGAAACCCTTCCTGGTGGACACCTGCAGGCAGACCTTCTGGATCCGCTGCATGACCATCACCAAGCTGATGAGTGTCAAGATGCTCCAGATGAACACAGACCCTAACTTCTTCTGCCAGGTGTTTGCTGACCTGAAGAACGAGAGCCAGAAGGAGGAGAAGAAGAGCCGCCTGCTCAGCGGTGTGTACAGCACTCAGTGAGGGACCTTGGGTATAGGGGCCAGGGGAGGGCGGGTGCCAACTACAGTCTGACATTTCAAAATGGGAGGGAGGAGGATTGGTTGAGGGAGGGGGAAGAGGGTGAGCTTTGATGGGAAAAGTTGATTTATAGATTTTAAGGGTTAATGTGAGGGTTAAAAAAACGCCTTATGGAACAACAGGGACTGTGAAGCAAAACAAACATTAGCACAGACACACACACACACACACACACACACACACACACACACACGCACTATACATGCAGTGGGGCAAAAAAGTATTTAGTCAGCCACCAATTGTGCATGTTCTACTTATACTTATTTTCCACCATAATTTGCAAATAAATTCATAAAAAATCCTACAATGTGATTTTCTGGATTTCTTTTCCTCATTTTGTCTGTCATAGTTGAAGTGTACCTATGATGAAAATTACAGGCCTCTCTCATCTTTTTAAGTGGGAGAACTAGCACAATTGGTGGCTGACTAAATACTTTTTTGCCCCACTGTACACATGGATTTAGTACTGTAGATATGTGGAAGTGGTGGAGTAGGGGCCTGAGGGCACACAGTGTGTTGTAGATATGTGGAAGTGGTGGAGTAGGGGCCTGAGGGCACACAGTGTGTTGTAGATATGTGGAAGTGGTGGAGTAGGGGCCTGAGGGCACACAGTGTGTTGTAGATATGTGGAAGTGGTGGAGTAGGGGCCTGAGGGCACACAGTGTGTTGTAGATATGTGGAAGTGGTGGAGTAGGGGCCTGAGGGCACACAGTGTGTTGTAGATATGTGGAAGTGGTGGAGTAGGGGCCTGAGGGAACACAGTGTGTTGTAGATATGTGGAAGTGGTGGAGTAGGGGCCTGAGGGCACACAGTGTGTTGTAGATATGTGGAAGTGGTGGAGTAGAGGCCTGAGGGCACACAGTGTGTTGTAGATATGTGGAAGTGGTGGAGTAGGGGCCTGAGGGCACACAGTGTGTTGTAGATATGTGGAAGTGGTGGAGTAGGGGCCTGAGGGCACACAGTGTGTTGTAGATATGTGGAAGTGGTGGAGTAGGGGCCTGAGGGCACACAGTGTGTTGTAGATATGTGGAAGTGGTGGAGTAGGGGCCTGAGGGCACACAGTGTGTTGTAGATATGTGGAAGTGGTGGAGTAGGGGCCTGAGGGCACACAGTGTGTTGTAGATATGTGGAAGTGGTGGAGTAGGGGCCTGAGGGCACACAGTGTGTTGTAGATATGTGGAAGTGGTGGAGTAGGGGCCTGAGGGCACACAGTGTGTTGTAGATATGTGGAAGTGGTGGAGTAGGGGCCTGAGGGAACACAGTGTGTTGTAGATATGTGGAAGTGGTGGAGTAGGGGCCTGAGGGCACACAGTGTGTTGTAGATATGTGGAAGTGGTGGAGTAGGGGCCTGAGGGCACACAGTGTGTTGTAGATATGTGGAAGTGGTGGAGTAGGGGCCTGAGGGCACACAGTGTGTTGTAGATATGTGGAAGTGGTGGAGTAGGGGCCTGAGGGCACACAGTGTGTTGTAGATATGTGGAAGTGGTGGAGTAGGGGCCTGAGGGCACACAGTGTGTTGTAGATATGTGGAAGTGGTGGAGTAGGGGCCTGAGGGCACACAGTGTGTTGTAGATATGTGGAAGTGGTGGTGTAGGGGCCTGAGGGCACACAGTGTGTTGTAGATATGTGGAAGTGGTGGAGTAGGGGCCTGAGGGCACACAGTGTGTTGTAGATATGTGGAAGTGGTGGAGTAGGGGCCTGAGGGCACACAGTGTGTTGTGAAATCTGCTAAAAAATGTAATGTTTATAATGTTTTAACATTGTATAAACTGCCTTAATTTTGCTGGACCCCAGGACGAGTAGCTGCTGCTTTGGCAGAAGCTAACGGGGATTCATAATAAATACAAATTATATTCTGCGATTGTCATTAAGCCTACACTTGTAGCCTGAATTGATGCATCATCCACTGTTGTCCACGTGCGCCTTGGTCTCGGCCACTCATCTCCGCCTCCACAAAATGTAAGTGTTCCCCACAAACCACAATGCAATTTGGAGAGTATGCCAACCGGTTTCCGATCAATTCACTAATTAAGTCTGACATGCAGTAACGTTAAATAATGGTATAATAACATATAGTCTTCTGGACATGTTGTATTAATTGTGAAAGGCTCACGTTTTACCGGTATGGCATACCCACATAATTTATTTTACGGGACGCCATACCGGACCATATCGCCTTACTTTCACCCTGTCGCGAATGTTGTTGCATGAATCAGACCAAAGTGCAGCGTTGTTTGGGTTCATCATCTTTCATTTTGAGAACTGGCACAAAAACCATAAAGAGCAAAGAAACGAACATGCAGCTTTATCGTGCTCAAAGGCAACAATACAAAAACAAGATCCCACAAAAAAAACAGTGGGAAAAGGCTGCCTAAATATGATCCCCAATCAGAGACAACGATAGACAGCTGCCTCTGATTAGGGACAATACCAGGCCAACATAGAAATGAAAAAACTAGACTACCCACCCTAGTCACACCCTGACCTAAGCAAAACTGAGAATAAAAAGGATCTCTAAGGTCAGGGCGTGACCCCTGATTACATCTCAGATTCAAGTGTTTGAACTTGTAAACTAGGCTGCATAGGATTTCTCTTATTGCAACTCCGTGCAGCCAATGTCAGTGGCGACACGTTTTTTGTTGTTGTTGGTGTGCCTGTTTTGCCTGTTGTGCCTGTTTTTTAGACATTAATATATGTCACATATCAGTTTGCAAACAGTTAAAAAAGCTGCATACAAACATGGTCACTTTTTTTGCTGTCTTGAGTAAGGCATCCCCAAAATGCAAGTGTTTCAGCCTAGCTCAGTGCTTTCTGTGGTGGGGATTGGTAATGTTCTCTAGTTGCGACATGATTGGCTCAGTGTTCTGTCACTCATAGGGACACTCCCTCACCACAAAAGCACATCATATCTACTGTAACTTTGATTGGACTGATCATGTCAACATAAAACTTTCAAAATCTTCATCATCATGAATCAAGTTGACAATCTACTGGGAAATCCTTTTAAATCCTTGTCACATTAAGAGAAATTATGAAGAGAAATTATAGATAAATCATATCGTGATCATCGGCCATTGGACATAAACATTACACAACCATTTGGAAATCGCAAATTCAACAATGAGTGGTTTGGAAGGACTCAGTGGCTAACTGCAAGCATTGCAAAGCAATCACTAGACTGCTATTCAGTGTAGAGGGGGTGTGGTCCAAGTCTGGGTTTAAGGGTCTCTTTTCCAAGCTTAAAAGGATAAACATTCAACATTGGCCATGCTGTCAATCCAGCATGACCTCTGTCGCGCTCAAAACAACTGGAAACTCAGAACTGGGAAATCTCAGACGTTATTGAGTTCAAGACAACTGGGAATTCTGAAGAAAACGAGGTCCGACTGGGAAAATACATTTTGAACAGTCACCCAACTCTGAGTTCCAAGTCGAGAACTCAGGCCTCTTTCTAGAGCTCCGACCTGAAGATCACTGAAGTCATGATTCCTACCTTGTTTTTTTCTGAGTTCCCAGTTGTCTTGAAAGCCCCATAAATCCAGAGAATGCCAGACTTTGATGTCAAAGTTTGATGACACAATGTGCCCACGAAGAACCGCCGTGCCACCTTCCTGTTCAAATGAGCACAGCACAACAAGGTGAATCCAAAGATTCTCAATTCACATCACAAATAGCATGGTAAGTGCAGTTAGTATGAGTATTCAAACACAGCGATTGTCTTACTTTTGATGACATCATCACTGTGGTCGGGCACCTTGCTGGAGAGGGAGGCGGAGGGTAAAGGAAAGCGAGACGGTGGATGGTGGTTGGAAGAGCGCTATTGATAAAGACGAACATCAAGACAAAGCAGCTGCTTTATAAGTGGGATGCACTGTTGAGCGCTACATCCCGAGGGGTTCTTGCTGATTGTACGGAGGTTGTGACAGCCAGTTAAATGGCATCCCTTAAGAAGGCAGGAACAAGATATATGTCAGGAGAAGTGCAGTATTATCACAAGCAGACGTCTACTTGGAATACGGAGGAGGAAAGGACGGAAAAAGAGAGGCAGAGGAGGTCTAAGAGAGAGAGGGAGGAAGACGGTGAGCCTGAAGTCGGTTAAAAATGGCAGAAAAAAGGGAGATGGTTTGTAAAAGAAGATTGGTACAAAGAATAAGCAGGGTGAGAAGACAGGAGGAGAAATTTAAGTGAATGTATGGGCGAAGTATGGGTGTTAAGTGTGGTGAAGCACCGAGGGTCAGGATAAAGATGAGTCTGTGACAGTAGGAGTGAAGTTTTTGGGAAAAGTGGACCCTTGCCTTTTGGCAGATCCATCTGTGGTTTTGGGGTGGGTGAAAACATAGTGCTGGAATTGGTGAGGGTAACCAGAAGTGGTCTTGTGATAATTGTTTGTGTTTCTGTTGGTCAGAGGGAGAAGGCACTCTGGGTTAAACTAATCGGGGGCAAGAGATGTGAATTGTTTTACGCTCAAGAAAAGGGTGCCATTGAAAGGAGTGAGTTCTGACTTGGTGTACAGGGAGAATACTGTAAGAACAGCCCATGTTCTGCATTCTGTCGCTGTACATTCCAATTGTGTTGAATGAATAGTTATATTGACTACGCCCGTCCTAGCTCGCTCGTTAATGTCTTAATCAAAATTACGGGTTGCCTAATATACGCCAGTCGTCCCCTAATGCCATAGCTTGTACATATGAATTGTCAGTAGAACCCACATTTGTTTAAGCAACTCAGCCATATAAGCTGTTTTTTTAAAAGGCAATAAATGAGGCTGAATGAGCTGTTTCGCTAATAGCCAGGTGTAGCATTGGTAAGGTTTTGGGACTGCTGTTGGGACAGCTTTATGTAGGCCCTTACAGTTTGTGGGCAATGAATGTATTGTTTAGTGCTGTGTTATGCCTTCCTGGCACGCATCACATGTACCAAGATCTACATGCTAAAATCACCAGTGGTATTGGTCATAAGGCTATTGCAGATGATTCATTGATAGCCAACAACTAACATCTCATTTAAAAGTCAATTAAATATTTTATTGTCCCAGTAGAGGAATTCATTGTTTACAAACTATAAAGAAACTAAAAAAACATGTGGTCATTGTGGGTCTGAGGTGTGTGAATCAATAATCAGCAGAGGGAGATGTGGCTCCAGTAACAATTGCAGCCCTCGAGTACTCCCACCTAGCCCCAGCATCAAGCCCTCTCCGCCACCTCTCCTCCCCAGCTCTGCTTTGCTCCGATTGGCCCAACCAAGGAACAACTGGAGCGGTGCTAGCTTCCTGCTCCTGG
>NC_034196.2:4940768-4953268 GCF_002021735.2 Oncorhynchus kisutch
ACATGGCGGTGTTTGCCTTAGCAATCTCACTGGAATAAAGACCTCCTCCATTAATGTCATTAATTCAAGAGATTGTGATAATACCTTACATCTCAAAATGGCACAACTTAATATTAGATAAAACACTTCAATGGCAGTCATAGTCAATGAACTAATCACTGATCATAAACTTGATGTGATTGGCCTGACTGGAACCTGGTTTAAGCCTAATTAATTTACTGCGTTAAATGAGGCCTCTCCTCCTGGTTACACTAGTGACCCTATACCCCGCGTATCGCGCAAAGGCGGAGATGTTGCTAACATCACTTTTTATAGCTACTGTTTACTGTTCCTGGACCTCATAGTCATGCCAGATTATATTCACATGTTTGGTGACTTCAATATTCACATTAAGAAGCCCACAGACCCACTCCAAAAGGCTTTCAGTACCATCATTGGCACTCCACCAAATTGGAAGTCTTCTGCCTAGCTTGAAAAGACAGTACTGTGCAATATCGGAAGTCCCTTACTTCTGCTCGATCAGCCTACTTTTCCAAGCTGATTGAGGAGAATAAAAACTATCCAACATTTCTGTCGCAAAGCTAACTTAAAAGTAGCATTCTCCAAGTGAAGATTGTCTTCACTTCAGCAGTGATGAATTCATGAACTTCTTCGACGAAAAGACCATGATCATTAGATTTTTTTTTCTCCAAAACTCAGTTGTCTGCACAGAACTGCAGGACCTCGGATCAATGGAGACACTCAAGTTGTTTAATCCTGTATCTCTCAAACATTCACTAAAATGGTCATGGCCTCTAAACCTTCCAGCTGTCTACTGGACCCTATTCCAACTAAACTACTGAAAGAGCTAATTCCTGTGCTTGGCACGCCGATGTTAAACATAATAAATGGATCCCTATCCTCTGGATGTGTACCAAACTCTCTAAAAGTGGCAGTAATAAAGTCTCGCCTGAAAAATCGAAACCTTGATCCAGAATATTCCAAGCACTATCGGCCCATATCGAATCTCCCATTCCTCTCAAGAAATTTTGGAAAATCCTTTGCTCACCAACTCACTGCCTTCTTGAAGACAAATAATGTATAAGAAAGACTTCCGTCTAGGTTTAGACGCGAACATAGCACTGAGACCGCACTTGTGAAGGTGGTAAATGACCTTTTAATGGCTTCAGACCAAGGCTCTGTGCTCGTAGACCTTAGTGCCACTTTCAACACCATCAATCACCATATTCTTTAGATTCGAAACCCTAATTGGTCTACGAGGACAAATTCCTGCCTGGTTTAGCTCATCTCTGTCGGAAAGATATCAGTTCATCTTTGTGGATGGTTTGTCATCTGACAAATCATTCAGTGTTCCTCAAGGTTCCGTTCTAGGACCACTATTGTTTTGACTATATATGCTAACTCCTGGTGATGTCATTTTGAAACACAATGTCAACTTGTACTGCGATGTAGACGACGCACAGCTGTACATTTCGATGAAACATGGTGAAGCCCTAAAATTGGGTTTAGAAATTGGGAAGTGGATGGAGGAAATGTTGTTACTTTTAAACTCAAACAAAACAGAGATGTTAATTTTAGGTCCCAAGAAACAACGAGATATGCTGTCGGATCTGACAATGAATTTTGATGTTTGTACAGTCGTCTCTGTATCCTGATCTCTCTTTTGACGAACATATTTCAAGAGCAGCTTCTTCGTAGCATTGCAAAAATCTGAAACATTTGTACAAAAATGATGCACAAAAGCTCATCCATGCTTTTGTCACTTCAAGATTACAATACTTATCTCTGGCTACCAGATATAAGGCACTAAATAAACTTCAGTTAGTTCAAAATGTGGCAGCTAGAATCTTGACTAGAATCTTGACTCTAGCCTGGCTTCCTGTTAATGCTAGGGCTGATTTCAACGTTTTACTGTTAACCTAAAAGCTTGTTCCTACTTATTTCTCCAATTTGGTCCTGCCATACCTACACGTACATACCTGCTGTACATACCTATACTTCATTTCTACTCTTATTTGTATTTTTTACATCTTATTAAATGTAATATCTTGTGTTTTTTTTATAACTGTTCTGTACTTTGTCATGTATTTGTATGTTTTACAGTGCATTTGGAAAGTGTTCAGACCCCTTGACCCCTTTTCCACATTTTGTTATGTTACAGCCTTGTTCTAAAAATGCTTAAATATTTCAATCCACACACAATACCCCATAATGACAAAGCGAAAACAGGCTTTTAGAAAATGTTGCACATTTATCAAAAAAATAAATAAATGAAATACCTTATCAGACCCTTTGCTATGAGACATGAAAATGAGCTCAGGTGCATCCTGTTTCCATTTATCATCCTTGAGATGTTTCTACAACTTGATTGGAGTCCACCTGTGGTAAATTCTCTTGATTGGACATGATTTGGAAAGGCACACACCTGTCTATATAAGGTCCCACAGTTGATAGTGCATGTCAGAGCAAACACCAAGCCATGAGGTTAAAGAAATTGTCTGTAGAGCTCTGAGAGAGGATTGTGTCGAGACACAGATCTGGGGAAGGGTACCAAAACATTTCTGCAGCATTGAAGGTCCCCAAGAACCCAGTGGCCTCCATCATTCCTAAATGGAAGAAGTTTGGAACCACCAAGACTCTTCCTAGAGCTGGCCGATTGGCCAAACTGAGCAATCGGGGGAGAAGGGCCTTGGTCAGTGAGTGACCAAGAATCCAGAGCTCTAGAGTTCCTTTGTGGAGATGGGAGACCCTTCCAGAAGGACAGCCATCTCTGCAGCACTCCACCAATCAGGCCTTTATGGTAGAGTGACAAGATGGAAGTCACTCCTCAGTAAGAGCCACATGACAGCCCGCTTGGAGTTTGCCAAAAGGCACCTAAAGACTCAGACAATAAGAAACAAGATTCTCTGGCCTGATGAAGCCAAGATTGAACCCTTTGGCCTGAATGCCAAGTGTCACGTCTGGCGTAAACCTGGCACCATCACTACGGTGAAGCATGATGGTGGCAGCATCATGCTTTGGGTATGTTTTTCAGCTGCAGGGACTGGGAGACTAGTCAAGATCAAGGGAACGATGAACGGAGCAAAATACAGAGAGATCCTTGATGAAAACCTGCTCCAGAGGACTCAGGACCTCAGACTGGAGCGAAGGTTCACCTTCCAACAGGACAACGACCCTAAACACACAGCCAAGACAACGCAGGAGTGGCTTCGGGACAAGTCTCTGAATGTCCTTGAGTGGCCCAGTCGGAGCCCGGACTTGAACCCGATCAAACATTTCTGGAGAGACCTGAAAATAACTGTGCAGTGACGCTCCCCATCCAACCTGACAGAGCTTGAGAGGATCTGCAGAGAAGAATGGGAGAAACTCCCCAAATACAGGTGTGCCAAGCCTGTAGCGTCGTACCCAAAAAGACTCAAGGTTGTAGTCGCTGCCAAAGGTGCTTCAACAAAGTACTGAGTAAAGTGTCTGAATTCTTATGTAAATGTAATATTTCAGTTTGCAAACATTTCTAAAACTCCATGGGCCAGGAATTTGTCTTTGTTTTGTCATTAGGAGGTATTGTGTGTAGATTGATGAGGGGGGGAGGACTATTTAATACATTTGACAATAAGGCTGTAACATAACAAAATGTGGAAGAAGTCAAAGGGTCTGAATGCACTGTATGTGGACCCCAGGAAGAGTAGCTGCTACATGTGGAGTAGCTAATGGGGATCCTAATCAACTATTCTAAACAAACAGCTGGAGGCAGGGCTTTCTCCTATAGAGCTCCATTTTTATGAAATGGTCTGCCTGTCCATGTGAGAGACGCAGAATCGTTCTCAACCTCTTCAGTAGATCCTATGATTGAGTGTAGTCTGGCCCAGGGGTGTGAAGGTGAACTGCAAGGCACTGGAGAGACGAACTCCTCTTGCTGTCTCTGTCTGGCTGGCTCCCCTCTCTCCACTGGGATTCTATTACAGGGTCACTGGCCTGCTCACACTAGGAGGGTGCATCACGTCATGCCAAGGTTTTCCCCTCTATACTAAACCTGAGTGGGTTGAGTCACTGAAGTGATCTTCCTGTCCGGTTTTGCACCCCCTCGGGCTCGTACAGTGGAGGAGATCTTCATCGGCTGTACTAAGCCTTGTCTCAGGGTAGTAAGTTGGTGGTCTGTTTATATCCCTTTGGTGGTGTGGGGGCTGTGCTTTGGCAAAGTGGGTGGGGTTATGGTGGTGTGGGGGCTGTGCTTTGGCAAAGTGGATGGGGTTATATCCTGCCTGATTGGCACTGTCCGGGGGTAACTTTTGACAGGGCCACAGTGTCCCCTGACCCCCCTTGTCTCAGTCCCCAGTATCTATGATGCAATAGTCTATGTGCCGAGGGGCTTCGGTCAGTCTGTCCTATCTAGTGTAATTCTCCTGTCTTATCTGGAGTCCTGTGTGATCTTAGGTATGCTTCATCTAATTATTCTCTCTCTCTCGCTCTCTGTCTCTCCTCCCACCTGGTCATCCAGTTTCTGGTTTTCTGCCTGCCACTAATGGAACCTTGACCAGTTCACCGGACATGCTACCTTGTCCCAGACCTGCTGTTTCGACCCCTGCTTTCTCTTTCCCCCTCTCTCTCTCTCTCTCACCTGCTGACTCAACCTCTGAATGCTCGGCTATGAAAAGCCAACTGACATTTGCAGCTGACCTGTTGCACCCTCTATAACCACTGTGACTATTATTTGACCCTGCTGGTCAACATTTGAACATCTTGAAGAACACATCCAGAAGAGGACTGGCCACCCCTTGGAACCTGGTTCCACTATAGGTTTCCAGGGAGTTTCCTAGCCACTGTGCTTCTACGTCTGCATTGTTTACACTTTGGGGTTTTAGGCTGGGTAGCTGTATAATTTGTTTCCTGCATTTGTTTTTTACTAAACAGTATCCTACACTGTAAATAGTATTTTGAACGATAAGTAGGCTGTGCAGTATTTTTAGTAAGGGAGTGAACGGGTAACACGGAGCCAATCAGATCTCTGAAATGGAAATGGACAGGCCTTACTTCAGCAAAATATGTTTTACCTAAACCCTCGCTTGACACTTAAAAAAACAAACAAGTAACCCTCTCCTATAGCCAAAATAATAATTAAAACATTAAAGTGGATAACAGAGAACATGTTTACCCTCTCTTCTAGTACAGACCAGAGTCTTAGATATGCAGATGTCCTTTAAGCATTATATGGCATTGCAGGAATTTTGATTAAAACACAGGGCTGCAGGCCAGAAGGTTGTGGGTTCACAGACCACCATGGAGTAGGGGTGGAAAGATCTCCTTTATAGTAAAAGCATTGCATGAAACTATCATCGTATTTCATGCAATTCTATGTCATTTTACATGTGTCTATGTGTCATATGTCTCCAATGCCAAATCAGTGTATTGTTTGCAACAAAACTGTCCCTGTTTGCAAATAATTACATCTGAGATGTCATTAGAAATCTGAGCAAGGTACTTTCAAAAGTTAGGCCTACCTTTCCACCCCGTCCTCCTGGTTACTCTTCTTCTGTGGCTCAACCCAAGGAGAGGAGGTCACAAGTGTTTCCCTAAAAGCTAGGCCTACCTTTCCACCCCATCCTCCTGGTTACTCTTCTTCTGTGGCTCAACCCAAGGAGAGGTGGTCACAAGTGTTTCCCTAAAAGCTGTCTGGGTTTCAACATCTTTTGTTCAGAAAGTGAATAACTTAATCAGTTGATAGTGACAGAATTAGATTCCCAAGCAGTCCATTTTTTGTTTCCTCGGCTATAGAAAGTTGTAGTTCAGCCTCTGACTGTCAAAGAAACGGAAAAAAAATCATGCCCCCACCGGAGTAAACTTTTCCCCAGGTATTTTACAGTTTGTTTCTAGCATAAAGCATCTCAGACTAAAGCACTGTTGTGGATCACTTTAAATAATCGGATCGGTTTTTATTTTCTTCACAATCTTACGTTAACAGAAGATAGGCCTGTGCATTTTGCCATTTTCTTTAATAAAAGGTAGACATATGGCAGTGGTTGCCAACCGGTCGATCTTCGAAGAATCCCTAGTCGATCCACCAAACATGTCTATAGAAAAGCCAATGATAAAGGCTTTTACCCTCCTTTTTTGAAATGCATTGTGCGCTGTTGGACGGTAGTTGATTCAGATGCCCGGCGCACAGGTTAAGCAAAGTGTTTCCATTTTGAACCATTTAAACTCTGCCTGCCCGGCAGACCTGTGGCTAAATCGAGTGTGGCTACTGCACTGGCCAATTGGATAGCTCAAATCACTGTGCCTGCAGAGCTTCCATGACCCCAGCCACAGTAAAGTGTGATACTAGCCTACATACAATTGAATAACTTTTAAAACCATGACTACAGAGAGACTGTCGAAGATCACAGCAAAGAGTGAGTTCATGTTAAATTTATTTATTTAGCACATTTATTCAACACTATTACAAAACGGAAAACAGGCTTCTCCCTACTTTCCCCTCGCTGCAGCCGCAATGGATGAGTAGCAAGGCCAGTGTATCGATAGCTCTGCATTTTCATTAATAGTATTAGCTCGTCCTGTCTATTTTAATATCGAGGATAATGGTACTTTCTCTGGTCATAGGAACAACATTCATTTACGCATGAGGCAGATGCAGTACGACTCGAGTTTTGCCACCAGATGGAAGACTGTGTCCCGTCTCTCTGGTCAGTCTCGCCCGAGGAGAGGAAAGTGAGAGCAGGGACCGTGAGAGGTGGACCCTCTGCTGGTCTCTCCCTCTGCTGAGATGAATGTTTAAACAACTGGGAACAGCGGAAATCTCAGACTTCTAAATTCAGTTCAAGACAACTGGAGAGAAAAACGTCTGGGTAACATTGTTTTAAATAGTCATCCAACTCGGATATCCAAGCTGGAAACTCTGGCATCTTTCTAGACCGAGTTCTCAGTTGTCTTGAAAGCACCATGACCATCAGACGCAGGCACCGTCAGTTCAGTCAAATAAAATGTATGCTCAGCTGTGCCTCGAAAGTGCTATATGCCAACTGCCAACTCTGCTCTGCTCTTTTCCGAGCATACACTTCGTAGCCTATCGCCTGTAGGCTATGGATGATTTGATTGAGACCATACGGATAAGCCTATAAGCACACTTGGTATTGCAGGCCCAGCAGAGAATCAAAGATGGAGGGCAGCATCGGGCACACATCAATATATAGCCTAATAAGCAACTCATTCTAAAACACTGAGCATTATTGACATTTCATCAATTACAAATGACATGACCCTCCCCTGGACTAGATTTAAATAATACTAAACCCTCCCCTTGACGGAAATTGAAAAAGCACGACCCTCCCTTATTTTCCTCCAGGTACCCATTCTGTACATTTCGATCCATCCAAGACAGATTTCAGACAAAGCAAGTGACCACTGGGAGTGTCTGTGCGCATGTGTTGCAGAGAAAGAGGGACTGGGGATCGGCGCATGGGGCATAAGGAGGAATAGCAGGAGGAGCAGGAGAAGAAGGTGTGTGTGTGTGTATGAACACTATGACACTGATACGTTTGTTGTGTAAGGACAACACAATGGACTGCCCAGTCCCAGCAGAAACTCCCATCCCTCACGTTTTGGCGAAAATATCCCTGGTGTGGGGACTCAACTCAATGGCAAATCATTTAGCTTGTGCTGGGTTTGTGTCCTGTTGTAGTCTATATAGCCCGATTGCCCCATTGTGGGTGTTTTGTGTTTCTTGTTGAGTTTGATATAGTGGTGTTGAGGGATTGTGATGGGTCTGATGATGTAACTGTCTCTAACACACACACACACACACACACACACACACACACACACACACACACACACACACACACGCGCGCGCGCGCACACACACACACACACACGCGCGTGCGCACGCACGCACACACACACACACACACACACACACACACACACGATAACAGAAGAAAGAGGTGCAAGGCTGCCTGCAAGGCACTGAATATTGTTTGAGAAAAAACAGCGAGTGTCACTTCTTAAACCGCTACTGCAATGCATTGTGAAATGCAAATGTGCCAAGGTTTTTCAGAGGAAAACAGAGTCGGGGTTTAGAGACGAGAGTTTAGAGTCAGGAGGCGTTTATTGCTCTCAGTGGTTTCTGTACAACGTTCTGAAATATCAAGGCACCCGATTTGCGAAGGTTGTATTCTTTCACTGTAGGTCCATGTGTTAGAGGATCACAAATAAAGCAGGTGCAGAAAACATCTGCGGAATAGAGCGGTTGATATCAGATTCATGTCCGAGGAAAAGAGAGTTTAACCAGATATGCAGAATTATTAAGACAACAGAGGGATGGGGGGAGATGGGTTGAGATAGGGGGACTGCATCTCTGTTTCTCACCCCTAGCCCTCCTCCCCCTTTACCCCCGCTATCCTCTCTTGGCTTTTCATTCTTCTCCCCTTCTCCACACCTCCCCACTTCTCTCATTCAGCGTCTCTGTCCCCCCACTCCCGCTCTCTCTCTCCCCCTCTATTTTCCTTCAGGCCTCCCCTCCCGGCCTCACCCTGAGTCCCAGCAGTGTTGGGGAGAGGGGGGCCCGGGGATGGGCCAGGGGTACTGAGGGGGGATGACAATGGGGAGAATGGGAGATTGCGGTAAGGGGGCATGGTGAATAGGGCCATTCAGTGTGCCCAGCCAAACAGAAAAGCATCTCCCCTCTCACTTCAAACCCTGAGTTTCACTCTGTACAACTAGCCCTTTATTCTCCGTAATTACTCTCCAACACACATGGAGCCATGCACGCGCAAACTCTCTCTCTCACACACACACACACACACATAAAGAAGTGCATGCACGGCGAAGCACAAATACAAACACGATGTAGCCTAGTAGTATATGCTACATATGTATCATGCAATATACAGCATACTGAAGTAGAAATACAACGAATCCTCCGACATGTAGTTTAATACCCAGTGTTTATGACACAGTCATAGACTACACAGTATCATCCACATCATGAGTGTTGGAGCCATCCATCTAAACTCTCCTTGTTAGCTATATATGTGCATGAAGTATATACTGAGGTACAAATGTGAACATAACTACACCCATCCAGTGTTTATCGCATAGTGCTACACTACACAGTACACAGTAAGTATCATCCACATTATTCATGAATGTTGTTGCGGTCCAGTGAAACTCTACTGGGCTCGTTAACCTACATTAAGACCATGCTTATAGGCTGTCATGTCTAGGGCTGTCTAGGGCTGTCTAGGGCTAGGGCTGTCTAGGGCTAGGGCTGTCTAGGGCTAGGGCTGTCTAGGGCTAGGGCTGTCTAGGGCTGTCTAGGGCTAGGGCTGTCTAGGGCTAGGGCTGTCTAGGGCTGTCTAGGGATGTCTAGGGCTAGGGCTGTCTAGGGCTAGGGCTGTCTAGGGCTAGGGCTGTCTAGGGCTGTTGGGATGGGGGCTAGCTGATCCTTGTGTATTAAGTACATAGAAAGAATCATTGTTTCCCTGTATTATCCATGATTAATATTTGGTGTGGTTGGCAGCATGCGTCATGCAACGCGGGAGAGAGGAGATTTTGGCTTATATATCTACAAACAGTAACTACAAGGGTGCAGATAAATGGCATACTCTTAATGATCTTTCAGAAACTTTGACACAACCAATAAATATGTCCAGCAATATCCATACAGGATCCTTGCATCTATTTAATTGCTGCCATTCAGTCTTCATTTTGTGGAGTTTTCAATACATTATAGGCTACCTAATCCTGGAACCCAGCACCAAGTCTTAGAACACAGCTTGACACGTGAGACGAGCTCTTGAAGAAACTCCAAACTATGTCAATGTTGTGTTGTTACCGAGCTGAGTGTGCTTGGGATCGGCAGACCTCCCCACCACACATACACACATCCATGGTGTCCAGCTGGGCCCGGGTCAGGAGACAGAGATCCCCACAGACCCCGGAACATGTGGGGGAGGGGGGGTTGACCCTGCCCTGCAAGGGAGCTTCATACCATCCATCTCTCTCCAACCCCCTCCAGTCCGTCCAGGGGTGGACTGGGACAAGAATTCGGCCCTGGCAGTTTATCCACATTGCGCGCGCCCCCACCTCCCAGGCGGGCCACCAGCCTGCACACACACCTCATCCCCACACGTCCACCCTTCATCCTGGACCTATTTAGACACTGGTGTAGTGCTGACACATGACATTGGCAGTACAGTGCTCTGTTTCTCAACCATTTCTTTACCAGTGACTGGCGAGACATGGTCCTCCTCTTTTTCCAACCAGCTCTTTTTTTTAGACAAATAGAATATGTACAAATACCACTGGAGTACAACTCACCACTATAACTGTGCCTCGAGCCATTTGGTCTGTCTGTCTGCTTAAGCCTTATACATATTAACGCCAAGCTCTTAGGCTAGATTGCAAATTTTTTTTTTTTTACACATATATTTGTTCCAAATAGGACAATCAACAATTACAGAAATACAATTTTTTTATTTTTTTATTCACACATACAACAATCTCAGGCGGGTGTTTATTGTCTGTATCTGAGCTCTGGAGCATATCGTACCCCAGTCCTTTGCTGAAATATCTTATATCCCACTGAAGTCTCTTGCCGTCAGAGTTGTCTTGATGAGTAGCTACCATTTCCCCATATAATTGGCGTCATGTGACCTCTCCCATAACACATATTAACAGAGAGTGCTTCTAAAGTGGTCAAATGACGTTGCAGGGCATTTGGTTTTAGACTGGAAAACAGAAGCATTTGCTTTTGTGGGAAGTTGAGTCTTCCATTTAGTTCTTCAAACGACATGAGCCCTTCTCATTGAATAAATCCATTACTTTAACAATAGCTTTTCTTGCCCATTCTGTAATGCCCAAGTCATTTCTACCGGGTGGGAAATTGTCATTGCTCCAAATTGGTGTGAAACTGGATAATAAAGGGGATTCCCCCAGGTATTGCTGTACTTCGTGTCATATAGTCAGAGTGTTTTTAACAACGGGATTAGGGGTGTTCTTCTTTAGCTTCTTAAAGGGAGTAAAGTACAAATATCCATCCAAAGTTTGTGGACAGCATTTCAGTCTGCACTCAGGGTAAGTATGGTTTCTTGGAGAACCAAACACATTGCAGCCCTAAGTTGTGCAGACCAGTAGTACCGCAGTAGGTTTGGAAGTTATTGAACTCATGGAGCAAATTTCTGCTGTGATTTTAATACCAAGATATGTGGAACCTTGTTCTGTATTCAGAAATAATGCTGTACAACTGGATTCAGTCTCTCTTGATTTGGTTTTATTAACTTTAAACCCAGAAAACTGACCAAAGTTGTTATTTAAATTGTAGAGGGAAGCTAGATTGCAAATGAGTGCCTGTCATACTGTATGTGTTCCCCTGAATCAACACATACCCGAAGGGTTAATAATTATTGCAGGGCTACAGACTAACTCTTCACCCTTGTGCCGCTACCTTTTACAGTTGGTGGCACCAGCCCATGATTTTGTCGGACCCAAACCATGAATAATCATATTTTAATAAGTCATTCATAGTGCTTCATTAATAGATACTGTAGAATAAATAGACTACAGAGGTATTCGAGAAACAAGTTATTTCATCTAACACGCCCAAGCAGGAATGCATGATTCGAGATATTTTGAAGTTCAAACCAATCCACTGATTGCCATGAGTTTCGGTTTGACCCATGAGGCCTACAGGCCTACAGTATGCCCTTGCAATGGCTGGAGTGCATTTCGCGCACGCATAGCTCCATATCTCAAAGCCATGTCAAATATCATAGTTGTAAAATAGTTGCTATTGAGCTGAATACTATAGCTACAGGAAGCTGACCCTCCGCACTTCGAGAAGGACAAGGGGATGGTACTTTCAAAAGCGGTGTTTTTTTTGCGCTATTGCATTTTGTAATGCTACACCGGTCAGAATTAATTTTTCTCTTGAGCGCATGGTGGGGGGGGGGGGGAGAGAGTGGCACGCTCATGACAACAGTAGGCCCCCGGTGAGAGCACAGGCACAGAGGCAGGGCAGACACTTTCATTACAGGAATCATTAGGATAATGCACTTCCCTGTTTGACCAAATCATGGTTTTAGCAGCCCCCCCCCCCCCAAAAAAAGTATGTTTTGAGTGAGATGACAATGCAGAATGTGCTCGTTCTACGTTTACAGGCACCCTTTCATTTTTTGGGGCTGTCTAACTGATGACAGAGCCTCCTCCAGCCCCCCAGCCTTCTGCGGTATCCCCTTCCTTAGGGAAGGAGGCCCGGATAAGGTTGGGTTGGGGGATAGGGGTATGGAGGGAGAAAGGAGGGGAGTGGTGTCTGATCAAATGGCCCTGCTGCAGCCTGTTGCATGGATGTGGCCCAGACCAGACGCTCTGTTCTGTGCACGAAGGAGACCCACATACTCATAAGCGTGTGCGTGTGCGCACGCGGGCACAAAAGGGGCTGTGTAGGAATGAGCCAAACAGTGGCCGAGACGCAACACAAAGGGCGGGACAAAAGATGCAGCAGGCAGCAG